>NC_134878.1:47562751-47602751 GCF_041734735.1 Babylonia areolata
CCAGTGTGTAGCATCTATCTGACCTGCCTCACAAAGACCTTAAATCGTCAGTTATTAATTCGTATAATTAAGTCACTCACATACGCGTTTCAGACACCAGATTTTGTCAGGCGAAAGACAACACCTGGAGCTAGATTCGTCCCTATTTTTTTTCCACAAAAAAACTGATGCACACTTTTTATAGATCCACAAACACAGGCAATCCAACGCATGACCGCACAGCCAAAAGACTGCAATAGTCAGGGAAAGTTGTGACCTAGATACAGTGCGCCGCGTGCAGTGCGCTCTGTGGCTGAACGGGTTAGGCAGGAGGCCATGTGCATGATATAAAGAAGCCAGGACTAAATGTGCGATTTCGGAAGAGGGTGAACTGCCGTGTAGAGTTTAAAGATATATATCCTTTTATTTCTCTGTCAGTTTCATTGTATTTGTAAGCCTATTTTTATCAAATGTTCAGAATGCTTTACGTGTGTGTGTGTGTGTGTGTTGTTTGTTTGTTTATGTGTGTGTGTGTGAGTACATGTTTTTGTGTGATATTGCATTTTAATGTGCATACTTTCTTAACTTGCTTAGATTTGATAATTGTGATTATTTATACTTTAAGTTCGCACATGTCAAACAGCTAGTTTCTGTACCTGCGTATTGACAGTAAAATTGTCTTGAGTGTCAAGTTATTTTCTGCCTGCAGGGAGCTTGCCGTCTTTGGTCATGGGGGTGGCCTGTGGCAGTCTGATGGGGGTGGGGGCCTACCAGACCAGCAAGGACCCCAAGAATGTCACCTTGTCCCTGGGTGAGTCAATGAACTGAGTCAGTTTCTGTTTCAAGGAGGTGTCAAAAGTGTGTGGACTGATCTGTGTACAATGCAACACATTTGCTTAAAGATAAGATCCTAACTATGTTAAAAAACATAAAATGAATTAAGAATAAATAAACAAATAAGTGAATGCATTAAGATATGATCAAAATGTAAGACTCATGGGAAACATTTGATTGAAGTCAATTCTAGTTTCAGGGGGTGCTCCCTCACCTTACCTAAGCTACACATGTTGCATCGTCTGGGATATAGGCTGCCAGTAAGCTCTCTTCAGCCATTCTAGTCCTGTGCCAGTCACTTCAGCTGTCTCAAGATGCAGCTTGTCCTCATGTCTGCCTCCAGGTCATGGAACCATATATTTCTTGGATGGCCTGTTTTCCTTTTCTCCTGTGGGTTCCAGGTGACAGCTTGCCTTGAGGCATTGAATGCAGGCTTGCGGAGCGTGTGGCCAACACATCTCCATTGTCTTTGGAGAATCTCTTCTTCTGAAGGCTGTTGCCTTATTCATTCTCACAGCTCTTCATTTGTGATTCTGTCTGGCCAGCGAATCTGACAGGTGTTAATGAAAGTCTGGAATCTCTTCATGGCAGTGACAGTGGTTCTCCAGGTCTCTGCTCCATACAGTAGGACAGGCTTGACTATAATGTTGAAGATCCCGATCTTGCTGTTAATTGTGAAATTTCTGGATCACCATACATTCTTCAGCTGATGGAAAGCCGCCCTTGCCTTGCCAGTGCGGGTTCTAATATCAGCATCTGTTCCACCCTGTTTGTCAATGATGTTAACAAGGTATGTGAAACTCCCGCCTCGTCTAGCACCTTGCCTTCCAGCTTGTTTGATCTTCTGTCAATGGATATTGAAGCCCAAGCAACCTGAGGTTTCCACAGCAGGGGTGGCCTTTTCCTGCATCTGTTGTTGGGTATGGAATAGAAGAGCGAGATTGTATGCAAAGTCCGAGTTGTCCAGCTATGTCCACTTGATCGGGTCATTTTGCTTCTGGGCTGTGGAGGTCTTCATAATCCAGTCTGTTGCAAGGAGCTACAGGAAAGGCAAAAGCAAGCATCCTTGCCTCACTCTTATCTTTATTTGGAAGGCTTCTGTGAGTTGTTGGCCATGGACCACCCTGCAGGTTATCCTTTCATATGAGTTTCAGATGACATTTGTAATCTTCTGCAGCACACTGTAGTCTTTCAGCAGCTTCCATAGGGTCTGCTGTCTGCTCAGTGCAGGATCTGTCCTTGCGAAAGACAGCTTGCTGATCTCAGAGCTGGGGGTCATTCTGCGAGACGGACAGCAGTGTTATCCCTTTGTAGTTTGTGCAAGAGGAGGGCTTGATGAGTTGAGATTGCCTTCTTTACACTCTGAAGGGACTTGCCCCTCCTCTCAGATCTGGCTGAACTGTGGGTAGAGCATTTCCACACTAGTCTCATTGTCATCCTTCAGTACCTCTGCCGGAACACTGCCTGGTCCTGCTGATTTGTTGTTCCTTAGCTGCTCGACAGCCTTGCAGATCTCTTCCTTGGTAGGCATATTGCAAACAACTGACAAGTCACTATCAGCTGGGTGGATCTGGTGGTTCCTGTGGGGCTGATCTGTTCAGCAACTCCTCAGAATGCTCCACCCTTCTGTTCCTCAGTCCCTCTTCATCTGGTATTTTCATCCCTTCCTTGTTCTTCATGGATCTTTTTGGTGTCTCTAATTTACACCAAATGATGCTTAAAAAACAACAAAAACTTTATGTAAAATGTATCTAGAGGTGAAAAAAACATGCATGTAACGTGATAGCCCACTCCTTAAGTGTCCCTTGAAAGGAGTTGGTCTCATAAATACAATGTTCTTAATTCTTTAAAAAGAGTTCTGAAATAGTCTCACGTCCTTGGAGTAATATAAATTGTCCATGAATTGGGACAAAGCTCTTGGGTTACAAATGTTTTTTGAAAATGTTTCCAATATTTGCTCCTGTACTGTTTCACTACACCATTTGTTATTTGATTGTCCAGTTCTCACTGTTCAATATAAGAACAGAGGGATAAATTTGAGCACAAGATACAGGTGATATTCAGTGTGTTTTGTATAAATCCCAGCAATCTTGAAACATCAAGTGCTTAAGTTGAATGCCTTCTGTAAAACTAATAGGTAACTGATCATAATGTTATTCACTGGTAATATGACTAACGAGTCTTCCACAGTGTCCCACCACTCCACTGGTAGCTTCCTTTTTGTTTTTTTCAATACTACTACCCCCCACCTCTCTCCTCACATCCAACTCTTTCAACCACTTTCTACTTCCCATTGCATCAGTGTGTGTTTAGGTGCTGAAATGAATGAATGTATGCATGTCTGAATCACCTTGTAGTGAATAGAAAATCAACCAATGACAAGAAGAAGAAACATGTTTCATTTCTTACTTTCAGCCACATCAGCCATGCTGACTGGCGTTATGGGCTACAGGTTCATTTGTTCCGGAAAATTCATGCCAGCTGGCCTTGTGGCAACTCTAAGGTATACTCAAAACACAAACACACACACACACAAAGTATTCATATAGCTCTTAATCTTGTCCAGAAACAAATCAGAGTGCTTTCACACCAGTGAATACATGCATGCATAATTCTGCTTCAGAGGAATGAAAGGCAAAAAAGTACACATGAACAGAAAGGTAGAGAACTGTAGTCTGGTAAGGGAGGGTGGGTGGGGGTGAGGGTGGAAATGTATATATATATATTTCACAATCCTGTGTGGCATTACTGTGAGATGCTGTTACTTTTTCTGTTTTTATATTGTAATGATCCTTTGTGCATTACTGTTATTCATATTTATGCATTTAAAGAGAAAGTAGAGAGGTTGATGAATCAGAGTTGATGCACTGATGTTTTCTTTATTTTTTTATTTTTCAACAAAGACATCAGATGTAATCAAGATGTTTGTGACTGATGTTTGTTGATTTTGATTGCTTGTTTCATTCTCATTTCAACCTTTGTTTGCAGTTTATTTGTTTCTTTCTTCTTCTTTTTTCTTCTTTTTTTTGTGATGCACCAACAAACGTGTGTCTTTATTGTACATAATCATAACATGAAACACTGAAAATATGTTAAACTGAATTTCTCTTTTTTTCTGTTTTCACATTGATCCCTGTAGATACAGCATTTTATTTTTAATAATTGTGATCATGAATTCCGCAAGGCCTTGCAGATAGGATAATAGGATATTTATGACAATAAATTGACCTAGTCACAGTAAATAGAATATTTCATATTCAAGATAATAATAATAGTAATACAAGTCACCATAGATAGAATGTTTCATATTGAAGATAATGATAATAGTGATAATAATAATGATACTAATAATGTGCATTCATATACTATTTGCTGTATTATCATATAATGTTTACCATGTGGCTACAAGCACATTTAATGATACATGCGGTATGAAGAAGACACAGAAATATAGAGAGACTCACTAAAAATATGATTTCATAAATAGTGTAACATCACTCACAACTCACCTCCCTCAGCCCCTCCCCTCGCACACAACCATGATAACAAAATAATCGAAGCTCCCATTTTCTGTTGCAGTCTGCTGATGGTGACGCGGTTTGGATACAGCATGTATGCTCAGAGATCTGTGGATGCCCGCAAAGACTAACAGTCTAGGTTTCGATTGTCAAGAAACAGTCAGTGAATGAGTCTCATTGTAGATGTCTGCATCATGAAATTGAGTTGTACATATGTGACTGTGGAATTTTGTCTTTGTGCACAAAATTGAGTGATAGATACTGCATTTATTCTGAGAGGTGTGGATGTTCGGAAAGTCCAATAGTCTAGGTTAGAGGGAGCAGTGCCTCTCATTGTAGATGTCTACACATCAAGTGATGTGTCTGTATGCACAAAAAATGGAGTGACAGTTTAGAATGATCGAAGCATGGGTTGGTCTTAGAATGAGTAAACAAAAACATCACCAACATCAGAAATCACTGTATAATTGTGTTCATTATGGTGTAATACAGTCAAATGAGCAATTGTGTGAAACTGGTTTTAGATCTGTCCCCCCCCCCCTTCCCCATTTTTTCTGCTTTCAGGGAAATCATACGCAAGTCCCTGACTGTGCAGTATAACCTTAAGCATGGAACATTAGCATATTGTTAGACAGTCCATATTTTCTGTCACCCTGTCAATACTGTATTAGATGATATGACAGCAGGAAATGAATCTCATCATTTAGAGAACAGTTCTTACAAATGACAATGACATGCCAAAACTTGGGACATGGTATAATTGTCATCAGCAGGACAGGAATGGCTGGTAGTTTCAAAACTATTAGTATTATGAAACTAACTGAAGACATGGAATTATTTTAGTTGTGCAATACACAACAGAGATGTGCAGAAGTGCCTTCAAGTTATTTTGTCTTGGGTGTGTTCTTTTTCTTCATAATTCATGGTTGAAGAGTCCAGTGCTTATGTTTTTAATGCTTGTCCATATTTGTGAAGGTAAACTGTTTTATAACTATGATGCAGTTTCTTTTCAATATTTTTCTTGTCAGTTTTTATGGACAAATAGACAAGACTGATATCAATATTGCAGTGTGTTGTCAGTGCGTCAGTAAAATCAAAATGTTAATGTTTTCTTGGTATAATTCTTGGCTACACTGTGGACAGTAAAGATTAATATCGAACTGAAAAGGACTGAATTTGTTATTTTCTTGGCGAGATTCATTTGAGTAGAATTGTGAATTAAGACGCGTAACCAAGTTGTTTACTATACATCCTTACAAAACACAGATTTAGTGAGGTATCTTCAAACTCAGCACAACACACAGAAAGGACAGAGAAAACCTTTAAATCTTTTTCAAAAGAACATTTTTCTTGTGTTTCCTTTCGAAGCAGTCAACAGAAGCACACAATGACACCACACAAAAAGAGTGGGTAATTGTTAGCTCATATTTATTTACAAGCAAACAAGCACACATGATCATAGGCAGACACCGGAGTAAGGATGACCAAGTTCATGTTCTTCCATTTATTCATCACCACACGCACACCATCAAGCAGCACACTGGAGAACACATATGAAGAACTGCTGACACCAGTGAAAAAAACTAGAACTACGTTGGTTTGGCCAGAGAACAAAATCCAATAGCCTTGCCAAAGATCGAATAACCTTGCCAAAACAACCCACACTAAAACCTGGTAGAATTTGTCAAGTGCAAAACCATGACTCTTCAGTGCTGAATAGCGCTGATTGGTTGAGCAGACGACGGCTCTGGTGGAGGCGTCTTAGTACTGCGTTAGCCCTGAAATTTCGCCAGCAGAGTAAACAGGAGGCCTAGCTTGTACCAGTTTGATGATCACTGCATGGTACAGTATATTACATGACATCAAATATCTGCTTTGAGGAATTCTTCATAATGCTGACCACAACCACCTATGGACTGCATGTAATTCAGTCATAACTTTTCTCTTTTAGTTTACTTTCATAATTGATGAACACAGTTGCTTGTTTCTAAACCAAGAACAAACAGCTCATATGCTTCTGTTGGCATGAAATTGTGATATTGACAGCCTGTAAAAAAAAGAAAAAGATTTTTTTTTTTTTTAAGCGTTTTGCAACCAACCACATCAGGAAGGGGTTTTTTTCACACGCCTCCCACCCAAATGCTCTTGTGTTTGTCAGTGTACAAGAGTGAAGCGCATGTGGGAAGCATGGTGGTAGTCTTTTCTTGAAAGTGATGTCATCTTACATTGGCTTGTTTGGCTTCTTTTTCTTTTTCTTTGTCTTCTTTGTTTGAGGACTCTGCTCAGGATCTGAAAAAAATAATTAAAAAAAAACAAAAAAAACACGTAAATGCATGCAACAGATGCTGGTCGCATTCTGTAATTACACAATGGTAATTATAATAATGATAATCTTGATGATGATCATGATGATAATAATAACCACAAAATAATAACAACAACCATAATGTATTTATATTGCAATGACCATTGTCAACAAGACGGGATGTAAAGGCAAACTAATAGAAGCATTTCTCTTCAACAAACACACTCACACGTTTCAATAATTTCATTGCATTAAAATATGACAAACTTGTGCATTCTTATTACTGACTATGCAACAAAAAATATACAACGGCGTGTTATACAAATGAGAGGCAATGAAAAACCAGAGTGACATTCCATCCACAATTATACAAAATAGGTCGTTCTATCTGGACCTCAACAGATATGTACACATATATCAGAAATCAGAAATATACAAAAATTACTTGAAGAGATTAGACTGAAACTGTCTACTGTCTGAAATGTCTACTGAGCAGTATTTGTGTTAAGAGTAAGACAAGAAAAACAACAACAAAAAGAAAACAATACAACACGACTACTGTTGATAGCTACTCTAAAAGTCTAAAGGGGATAACAGCTACAAAGTCTAAAAGGTATAACAGCTACAAAGCTCCTAATTTCTACTGTATCTGTGTTTGTGTATGATTTTTTATTTATGTTCGTATCTTGTTTTGTACTATCGCCCCCAACATTCCTTGTGATCCCGGTACACTTGGTAGTAAAGACATATTCTATTCTATTCTAAACTTGCAGCAAAAATAACACCCACCTGTGATTTTCACTTTCTTCTTCACCATCACAGGACTGGGCGGGGACCCGTTCTCAGACTTCCTCTTCTTCTTTTTTGGACAGTTTGGGACTGGACAGGGACTGACATTCCCCTGAATCCCTGCTCTTCACCTCCTGGTCAGCGTCTGTCCCCGTCTTTCCCAGCTTCTCTGTCCTGTCTGTCTGCTCTGTCAGCTTGCATATTGCCACTGACGTCAGTCGCAGGCTGATGTTCCGCGATGCCGTCAGCTCTACCTTGATACTCTCCTGAAAACGAAGCACGAAAGAATGCTTTTATTGGTTGTTTTTTCCTTCTTATTCCATACATATTGAGCACTCTCAGTAGTGTAATATCCTAGAGTATGGGGCGGGGAGTGTGCAAATAATGATTCTCCCATAAGGATAACTCCAGATGAGACCAAACAAAATTCCATACTTTTTCCTGAACTTTTCCACTCCAAACTGATAATTTTCCTTACCAAAAAGAAAGCCTAAATCAATAAAAAAAAGAAAAAAAAGAAGAAAATTGTCTGCTATACCACTGACAAAAGAGATTGGCAGATATCTTAGTATCAATGTTTAATTCTCATGACTTTTTTCTTTCTGTGATTGTTCTTTTTTGTTGTTGTTGTTTAAACGCATGAGGCTATTTGTTGAATTGTACTGGTCAAGGGTTTTTATCAAAATTTCAAGTATTTTTCCCCAGAACTTGAATGGCAAAACATATTTTCCCAAGAGTTTTTCAGCTCAGGAAATGGTTCTCTCAATTTTTCTAAGACTTTTCCAAACATCCTTGAAACTGTATGAACCCTTGAGAATGTCCCTAGTTTCAGTTTCAGAAAGAGGTGTCACTGCGCTCAAACAAAATCCATATCTGCCACATCACATCTGCAAGGCGAATGCCTGACCAGCTGCATCACCAAAAATCATCTGTTGGTCATGCTGATTTGCTTCCTCTGGGAACAAGTCTGTCGAGTCTACTGATCAGTGACAAAACACAAAACAAAAAAGTGTGAAAAAAATAAGTTTTTCGTGTCTTGTGTGCCTTCAACCCTGGGTTTCATGAAAATCATGTGGCTATTGTCCAATCTATGGCAGCAATCAGTGACAATAGTTCTCTGACATCCAAAGCCACACCCCCTTCCACACTCTCTGACTCACCAAGGACCTATTGTCTTTTCACTCTTTCACCTCTCGTCTCACTTCTCCCCTCCCAAACTACACCACATACCCACCCCTATCTCTGCCTGTCTCTGTCACCTGCTCCAAAACGATGTCTGCTACGAGAGACCAACTGTCGAATGTTGATGTCAGTTTCGTCACTGTTGGTGTCATAATATTCGTGTTCAAAGAAATTATCAGACAAGAGAAATCCACCTCTGTAGTTATATTTCTATCCATAATCATTTGCACAAGGTGAAAGTTGTGTGAATCTGCTGACTGGGACCACTGTCTTTGCTGGTCAAAGATCCCAGTGCCTTTCTTTGCATATCGGAAAAACCCCGTTTCCACACTTGGTCCACATGGTTCAGTTTGGAAATCACTGTCACCCCCGAAAGCGGAGTATGGCTGCCTACATGGCGCGGTAAAAACGGTCATACACGTAAAAGCCCACTCGTGTACATATGAGTGAATGTGGAACGTGGGAGTTGCAGCCCATGAACGCAGAAGAAGAAGAAGAGGAAGGAGAAGAAATCACTGTCGACAAGAAAGGGGTCTTCCACCTGACATATGCTTATCAAAATAGACTCTATAATCAAAACACATCAAACTAACCGTCAGAGTATTTTTATGTACACTGAAGAAAACTATGTTCATTGTACAAAACTCTGATGAAGGAAAAATTGGAACAGATGCAGGATGCCAGTGGGCCTCTCAAAGGCACTTCGGCAACACTTTGTGCAGTACGCTTTATGAGCACTGAACAGGTTAACTCCAGTCCTGCACCCAACCATTGCTCTGGCATCATTAAAAAAAACTTTTCACAGTCCTACATATACATAAATCGCAAAGGAAACTATCGTCTATAGTATTCACCCCCCCCCCCC
Source organism: Babylonia areolata (assembly GCF_041734735.1). Lineage (NCBI taxonomy): Eukaryota > Metazoa > Mollusca > Gastropoda > Neogastropoda > Buccinidae > Babylonia > Babylonia areolata. The sequence continues at coordinate 47,572,224 of NC_134878.1, forward strand.
CCCCAACACACACACACCCTCCCCAAAAACCCAGTGTATTTTCTGCATTTTTTTCCGCATCAGTATGGCATGGCAGCTTGCTGAGGCTCTGAACTCCCCGGGGTTGAATGGGTTAAGGAGAGAGAGAGAAAGGAATGAGCAAGTACCTGTGAGGGAAAGGAGAACTCATAAAGGTTAACGGCACCGTCACTGCCCACCAGAGTCAACCACCTGTCGCACATTGCCAATCCCCGGATCCTGCACAAACACAAAAACTCGGATTTTAACCCTTTGACTGCCATGAAAAAACAAACAAACAAACAAACAAAATAAAACAATAACAGAAAGTGGTGTTTCAAGACATTTATCAATAATCCAGAACAACCAGTCAAAAAGTGATCAAATGTTTGAAAATGCAGCCTTCCACAGTTATTTCCCTTCTTTTGATGTAATCAGTGACATCACCATAGCCCTGAATTCTACATGCACGGCAGCCAGTGGATTAACTTTCTTTCTTTTCTTTTTATTTCTTAAAAAAAAACACACAAAAAAACAACAACAACAACAATTCTTAAGAATAAAAGAAAAGGCTTATAAAATGTCTTGTTATAATTTATAAATATACACTAATACAGATGTAAAACATTACGCATTGTACCATGGTTTATAAACACGAGAAAACCAAGAACAATACAGCTGACAGATGTCTGTTTCTGGTAAAGAGGACTGGTGAAGAATGTACTGTAAATAATGACACACACACTCTCTCTCTCTCTCTCTCTCTCTCAGACACACACACACAAATACACACATACACATACACACACTGATACAGTGATAATCATTTCTCAGCACAAGAGAAAAATCACCTCAAGAAGTCGATAACTGTTTAATACTGACACCAAAATTATGGTACTGAGAAGATTAAAGCAAGAATATTAGTCATTCCGTATATTTGTGGCATGTTTCTTTTTCAAAGAGGAAGACAGAAATGAGTCCAGACAGATGAGAACCAAGTTCTTATCAAATGGTGAAATGTCAATGTCCATCAGATACCAGTATCTCCCACCATGATTACCCTTATCTTACATTTTTTTGTTGTTAGCTGATCCAAAACTCCATAAAGCTCATTACTGATACATATTCTGACATTTAACATTGTCTGGTTGTTGGTTTTTTTTTTGTGAATTGAGATCATGATTACTTTGCTATTCTGTTACTTTGTTTATTCCCCCAAAATTTCCTTGCCCATTCTGATTTTCTCTTCTTGTTACATATGTTTGAATGCATTCTCATACGCTCGTGCACAGCGCATGCGCTTAAATATGTAATCTATTAAAAAAACAAACACAAAAAAAAAAACACAAAAAAAAACCCTTCTAAAATCAAATCACTTTAGAAAGTAGACATTAAATCAATGACCATGCTAGTAAACACACACACACACACACACACACACACACACACACTTCATACCTGTCACAATTTGCTTCCATCTGAAAAAGACTGTCGCCGTTTAACACGTCTGTGAAGAAGAGGATGGCCGGTTCTCTCACTCCACCTCTAAATTTCCCCTCACCACCGTAGGCAATGACCGTGTCCTGAAAGAATGTGCACACAAGACTGTTGGTGCAAGCACAGGCTTTGAAGTTTCAGTTTCAATGGGGCATCAAAGTGTGTGCACTGATCCATATCCGCTAAAATAATAATGATAATGATAATAATAATGGGATACTTGTTGAGCGCTTTCCTCCCTTAAAGGGAGCTCAAAGCACTTTACAATAAACATTAAACGCATACACATACAATAGCTTACAAAAGGGAGGAGGAGAAAAAAAGAAAGAAAAAGATTTAACGAACAAAAGCATAAAACAGATTCAAAGACTACACATATTACATTACTTGATTGCACACACACACACACACACACACACACACTCTGCTCATAAAAAAACCAGCAGATGCCTGACATCTGCATAAACACAACACACTGGTAAAAAATTGACAGCCTATCCTAGATTTGTATTTATAAAACACTTATAAAAAATGAAAAAAGTAAAATAAACAAATAAGTAAATACATCAAAATATATCAGAAATGAAAGTTACACAGAAGCACACATGGGGTACCATTCAGACACTGGCCCAAAACAGACCAGAGTGGCAATTTCTTTTCTTGCTACCCTTCATGCCTGAAGGTATAACAGGCAAGAAGTAGGTAAGTACCATAAAGTTCGGTCTATAAGCCGCAACTTTTTACCCCAGCTTCAACCTCTGCGGCTTATACAATGATGCGGCTTATTTGCGGATTTTAACGATCCCGGGAGTGTCACGTTCTTGTCTATTCTTAGCTGCCCTTCAACTCACCAAAATCATGATTTCTGTCCATGTATTTTTGGATGAGCTTCAGGATCATGTGCTAACTGTTCACATTTTATAAATAAAATCCGCACACATTAAAGCCTTCAGATCAGCATTCAGTTCTACTCTGCTCAAGCGTACACCCTCATCATGCTGAAAACGCGACGTTATGCCTATGATGCAGCCTTCAAACTGAAGGTGATCGACCTAGCAGACGACAGTGCAAGTGACGAACCAGCAGCGACCTCCACCTTCATGAAGTGAAAGCGAGGCTAAGTCAGTGACAAGATGGCGGAGGAAGCTGTGCTGGTTCCCTTCAACTCGGACACTGAAGATGAAGATTTTAGTGGATTCAGTGAGCAGGATGACGTTGAATAAATGTGACTATCCCTAAATTATGGATCTTATTTTCGTTGTGTTTATTTCTTATTTTTTGGTGGCACTAGCAGTATTTTCGCTTGCTTTTCTTTGTGTTGTTCCCGCTTGTGTTTATTTCATAACCTACAGTATCGACAGCTTTTCTTAGTATCAGTATGTGTTCCGGTACTGGAAATAAGTGCGGCTTATAAACTGGTGCGGCTTATGTATGTATAAAGTTCAATTTTTTCCAAAATTTAGTGGGTGTGGCTTATATACCAGTGCGCTCAATAGACCGAACTTTACGGTAAGTAATACACGGACGGCAAATGATTGTAATAGAATATTTTTGTAATCAATAGCCAACATGCCTCAGTAACATATCATCTAAAAATGTAAACCAAAACAAAAAGGAATGGAAGATGAAGTGGTATATCACTTAGCAGAGCTCCCTTTCCCTCACTAGTTTTACTTTTCATTTATAATACATGCATGCATGCACGCGCACATACACACACGTGCACACACACACACACACACGTGCACACGCACACACACGTGCACACACACACACACACGTGCACACACACACACAAAAGCTCACACACAAACGCTCACACACACACACACACACACATACCCCCTTATAAACATGCACACATACATACCAACAAAACTGTCAACTTACAGAGACGAACACAACACTGTTCACTTTCTGAGCTGCTGTGATTTGTCTTTGAAGTCCCTGAAACAGTCCACCATACAGCCAAATGAATATAACTATTCTGTATTCACTGAAGGGTAACCAGCCACAACAGCAAGCACTATCATAACTAGATTAAACAATGTAAAGCACCAATGACACAAAATCAGCCGGCATCCCCCCCTCCCCCTTTTATCATACTCATAGCCAGGATAGTGAGGAGACACCAAGGCAGAATCAGATGGTGGACTTCTGATCCAGTGTTCATCAGTGATCAGGGTTGGAGGCCCTGTTTCAACATGGTGCTGTGTCCTTGGGGAAAGGCGCTTTACTCAGATTTCCTCGCCCCACCCAGGTGTGAATGCGTACCCGACTTCAGTTGGGGAAGGTTAAAATGGTGGACGGAGAGGATTGGAATGCGCGGGAACCCGCCTTATCTGCACCATTTCAGTTGCATTACTCCCACACCGCTCATTTAGATTCCCACATACACCGCCACACCCGGGTTCGTCCGTCGTAGTTCCAGCGTTGGCGGTCCACAGGGAACCATTGATGTCAGGTCGGAACCCTCCTTCTTATGCCGAGCCTTACATACACTGGATATGAACTTATTGCCCTAATTGCTGTAAAATGCTGTGGGATCTTTAACCTTTTAAAGGCTATGGGATCTTTAACCTGTTAAATCACAGCCACTGTAAAAAGTGCGCCCATAACATGAATGCCCTTTTCCAGCAAAACTGCCAAAATAAATTGCCCTGCGTGCTCATGACTCTGCAAGGAAAAAGAAAGACAAGGCCACAACAGAAAGATTTTCAAAAGGGGTACAGATAGAGAGAGAGAAAGAGAGAGAGGAGGGAGGGAGATGTGGGGGGAGGGGGGTGGTGGTGGAGAAGAACAGGGCCACAACTGAAAACAAGATATCAAATTCAAAGGGGGTACAGAGAGAGACAGACAGAGATAGAAGGACAGAGAGAAAGAAAGAGAGAGAGAGAGACAAGAGAGGGGGAAAGAAGAACAGGGCCCACAACCGATAACAAGAAAACAAACACAATCAGACCCCTGCCGGAGTCTGCATTAGTGGGTCACGGTTAAGTATGTGTAATTAAAACAGATTTTACCTCAGTTCCCACTCTGAACACGTCCAGTCGTGTCGTGTAGGCCACCACATAGTACACACCCCCCTGGGGACCAGCTCACCAACTCTGCCGCTGAAACACAAGCATGCTTCAGTGTCAGTGTCAGTTCGATGATGATGATGCTATGGACACTTATATAGCGCCTATCCTCAAGCTTTTCACACTTCACAAACACGGAGCCAGGCTGTGTAGAGCCGACTGACAACTGCCATTTGGGGTGCTCATCATTCAGTTCCTGTGTCATTCAGTCAGGTTTCAGTCACACATACATACACACACTCACACAGACACGTAACACTTTACAAATATGACTGTTTTGTTTATTTACTCCAACATGAAGGCAGCTGTACTCCATTTTCGGGGGTGTGCATGCTGGGTATGTTCTTGTTTCCATAATATGCCAAACACTGACATAGATTACACTACAGTTTCTTTAACATGCGTATTTGATCTATGTGCATGTACACACAAAGGGGGTAGAGTATGAAACAACAACAACAACAAAACCCAAAGATTCACAATAGGCAAATAGCTCAGACAAACCAAACGAAACAAAAGAAAACAACAATAACACTCAAAACAAAAAAAACAACAACAAAGACACACAGTAAGTGAAATATCTGAAACAGACAAAACAAAAACAAGCAAAGCCCCCACCCCCACACGCCCCCCCAAAAAACCACAACAACAACAAAATATACACACCAGAAAAACAACAACCAACAACAAGGATCAAAATGGGAAAAAAACAACACCAAAAACCCCCAAAAACCAAACAAAGACAGACAGAAGGCAAATAACTGAGACAAAGAACAAAGGGGACCAAATGGGAATCAGTATCAGAATCACTTCATTCAAAATCAGAATAACAATCATCATCGTCTGAAAAAGACAAAATAAGTGTGGCGAAGTCTGTGACACAAACATGAAAGATTACAAGCCTGAGGGAGGGGGTGTTCAGGAAGGTGGGCGATGGGGGTGGGTGGGTGGGTGGGTGAGTGATGGGGGTGGGGATTGGGGGTAGCGACGGGCAAACCACTCACGCTCCTTCAGGTTGGAGATGTAGGCGCTGCGCCCAGTCATGTTGTTCCACAGCCGCAGGGTTCGGTCCTGGCCGACCGTCAGGGTCATCTTTCCGCTGGGGTGGACAGCCACGTGCTTCACTGGCCCCCTGTGCATGGTGGGGCGTGTGATACAAAGCATGGGTCACTATGTGCACTGTGCTCATCAATGGACAACATTTTATGTTTGTTTATCTTTATTATCATCATTGTTAATATCATTCTTTTTATTACCATCATTCTTACGATTATCATCAATTATTGATAATAACAATAATAACATTAACAAGAGAGGCAAGGCCTTCAAGACTCACTTGTGATACACTTAAAAAAAAAAAAAATCTAATCGTTAAAATGTGTACTGTATTTGTTATTATAAAGCTTCGGGTTAAAAAAAAAGAAAAGAAAAAAAGTCCTGACGGCAGATTCGAACCCCGCGTGTTCAGGTGAGAAGAAACTGTCTTACCCATTACACTATCGTGGCTCCTTAACTGATGTTTGGAAATTTAACATTTAAACATGCTCTTTTAAGGGCGATAAATCGATTGCGGTATTCGCAGTGAGAACGCTGTTTAAATCATATTATTCTGGTGTATCTTGGGCATTCAAAAAATCTTTAAGGGCAATTAAAAATTCTTTTTAAGTCCGCAGTAAAGGAGACGTGGCTATCGCCGCAATCACACTGCAACATTTAGCCATTTTCTCTGGATCTAGATAGATGTAAAAGTTTAGTTACACGTACCTGTCGGGAATGTACGACACAGTCGATTCAATTTCTCTTTTATGTTCATTCTAGTTTTATAGTTTTAAAGTTGATATGAAAATTGAGTATTTTGTTAAACTAATAACATGTAGAGCCAAGTACAAGTACTTCTAAACATCATATGAAGTGAAAGGACTTCATTCTGAGAAAAGTCAAGACTGGAAATTTTTATGTTTCATCAAGGGTATTAACTCTCATGGTTTATTATTTTTAACTGTGAATTCCGACGGATTTTGTTGATATTTTTATGGCAGTTTGGGGCATAATCCAGAAAGTGATGAGGCGTTCACAAATCTTTCTCTGAATAAATATTTAATGGTCTCCTTCTCCAACTTTCCATCACATGTTATCGTGTATTCTCGATTGAATATAGGATTGGACGGGCAGGTCAACAACCTGAAACAAAATGGTGTACTTCGCGTTTGCGAGGAATATGAGCACGCACTTTGAATATGTATAAATATGTGTACACAACTGATTTTTGCCCATGACCTTTAGGGCTCAGCCAATAGATCTACAAAGTCCACTCGTAGTATTGATTTTAGTATTTTCCGAAAAAGACCACTTGGGCAAATGAACATAGTGAAAGCCCTGTACACTGACAGTAAAACACACAAGCTTTTTATGTATTGAGTATAATTTCAAAATGTAATGTTTAAGATGAGAAAGATCAGTTTAAAGCAAATTAACCCCCCTAGCATTAATTACAGATTAATTTCCCTTTTTTACTGTCTGCACCAAAGACATGCAAAATAAATATAACTTCCATGCTTAGCAAAAGAAGTTCCTGTTTGAACAAAAAATGATAAAAATGACTGCTCTTGTTGTTGTGTCAGAATATCAGATCAAAGTGCCAAGTTTAGAGAATAAAAAATATATAAATATAACAGTAAATTCAGTTTGCATATAATTTGGCTTCTTCTTTTAAAAAAAAATTTTTTGTGCCCATCCCAGAGGTGCAATATTGTTTTAAACAAGATGACTGAAAGAACTGAATTTTTCCTATCTTTATGCCAAATTTGGTGTCAACTGACAAAGTATTTGCTGAGAAAATGGCAATGTTAAAGTTTACCACAGGACACACAGACACACACATAGACAACCGAACACCAGGTTAAAACATAGACTCACTTTGTTTACACAAGTGAGTCAAAAATATTGTTGATGTTGTTGTTGCTGCTATTATTATTAATACTGTGGGTAATGTGGGAGATGCGTAATGTAGATGAGTGTGTGCATGCGTGCTGGTGAGTGTGCGTGTGTGTGTCTGTGTGTGTGCATGTGAGAGAGAGACAGGGACCAGTGAGAATCCAAATGTATTAATGCACGTTGGCATTAGTCCAGAAGTTGTGGCATGCCGTGGTGTAAAAACACTGGTTTTAAAAACTGGTACTGACAAAAACAACACAACAGCAACAACAACAAAACCACCAGTCTGGATTTCCGAACCAGTACCCAACTGGACCTACAACTGGTGTTAATGTTACTGTTACTCACTTGTGTCCCTTGAAGGTGCGCTCAGGCTCCCAGGTGGCCACTCGCCACAGACACAGAGTTCCGTCCTCACTGGTGCTAAACAAGTGGGTGTCACAGAACTGCAGGCTGGTCACAGTACCTGTCAACAGCTACACGCATGAAGATTGGTGGCAAGGCACGAGTTTCATTGAGCCCCCCCACCCCTCCAAAAAAGGTCTCCTATATTGCATTCATGCACACACAGACGCTACACAGATCACTATACCAAACCACAATATCTCTCCCTCTCTCTAAAATATATAGATCTCAATTTTGTGTTTCACAAAATAATCTGAAAACAAGTGGTATTTCTATAGAAATAACAAACAAAAACACTATCAAATGAATAAATTCAATAACAATATATAAAACTGAAATATGCCTGTAAGCTGATATTCAGTATTATCATATCTATATGCAAAAAAAAAAGAAAGAAAAAAAGGTCGCCATATTACCTGAATGATGAGTTAATGTGCCCACCAATCGATGTTTCTTTAAATCAAAAATACGGATGATTTCATCAGTGCCTCCTGCTGCCAACAGACCCTTGTCAGAAGTGGCCACACACTTGATACTGCCAATGGTCTTCTCTGTGAAACTCTCTGTCAGCTCACACTCCTGCACATATACAGTCCAGCAAACATTCAACAGGTCAGAGACTGAATCAAAGAATACTGTCCCCAGGCTGATGATTTGCTGGGTACATAGAGGTTTTCAAATAAAAACTTCAACTCAAGAACTTGTCAAAACAATATACAAAAGCTAATGTGATATCAATGCTAAACCCTGTCAAGGCATGTATAGCAGTGAGCTGTAATCACATTAATCAACATTTTTTCATCAGCATTTTTTGTGGAATTGTCACTGGAGCGATGAAAATAACTGACCCCAGCAAAACATTTAGGTTTACAAAGCTCCTGTATGAATCCAATCAACACTGAAACATTCTTTACTTGACCTGTACATTTGAAGCCAATCCAAAGGGCCTGTTCATCATTCTGCCAAGTTAAAACTACATACCTAGCAACATGCTTGACATGCATAAGAAGCAAAACAAACTATGTACTATATGTAGTGTCTTTAGAATACTTATTTGTGGCATGCTGGTAAGTACATGGTGGGCAAATTTCTCCGCTGACAATCATGCCAGTTCAAAAGGCACTGGCCGAGAGTGCAATTACTACACTGTTTGGCAGGCTATTTCAAAGGGAAACAACCCTGTCTGACAAAATGCTGCCCCAAACATTGAGCTTTTGGTGATTCTCCTGGAGCTCCAAGGTGTTTCCCGGTCGGTCTCTTCCACAGACCCACTAAAACTTTGGCAGCTGGATGTCGAAACAACCTTAGAGGTATTTGTATACCTTGAGCATGTCCCCTTGATGATGTATGTCTTCTAAACTTGGCAGCCTCAAGATCTTCAGTCTCTCCTGAGTCAAAAGCTTTCAGGTAATCCATGTAATACCATCCACACTGCCACCATCGTCCAAGATCCTGGTCCAGTTATCCATGACTTCTAGCAGCTGTGTTATGCAAGAGCGGTCTGATATAAAGCTTTGCTGTTCCTTGCTAATTAGTGAGTCATGCTGAAGGTGCTCTGTTATTGGTTCCCTCAATAACTTCTCCATAATCTTGCGGAGAATACAAGTGAGACTAACTGGACAGTCGTTGCTGGCTTGCAGTTTGCTCCCTTTCTTGAAGACTGCATTACAAACACTCACTTCAAGTCATCTAGGATCTGCTGTTATCTAAACTGAGAACTCATTTCGAAGAGGAAAGTGAGAAGTTCTGATAGTGTTTCTACATCTGCTGCTTTGGCTGAAACAATAGGTGGAAGTCCACAAGGTCCTGGGGCCATGCCTGTGTGTAGTTTAGCCAATAACTTCCTGACTGCTTCAGCTGAGATCACAAAGTTTGTGAGAGCTTTGTCTGTGGTGTACTCTGGTGGGTCTGTAGTGGCTCTTCATTGTCTGTGGTGTACTCTGGTGGGTCTGGTTGTGGCTCTTCATTGTCTGCTGGTGAAAACACTTATAAAAAAAAAGAAAAAAGAAAAAAGGTTAAGTAATTTCAACATTTCCCACTGTCAGTTTGTGTTTTGTTGCCATCTTTTCCCTCTAGATCCGACATCCCAGTCCATGTCTTGTTTTGTTTTGTTTTTTTTATCTCATGAAGTTTCAGAAAAATTTGCATTCTTCTTTGCTACTTTTGCCACCTTAGCTTCCATGTTTCTTTGTGCCATTCAGACATTCCCTCCTGGCCTTGTTCCTAGCTTTGGTGTGATCCATGTAGGCTTGGCCGTCACTGGTTTCCTACCACCTCCTGAGCAGCTGGTGCTTTTTTCAAACTGAGAATTGGGGGTCCCTCTGTCCATCCAACTTTTTACCTCTGCATCCTACTGAATCTATCCAAGAAGTTTATTTTTCAGCAGCAGAGTTTTGGCCTACTGAATCTATCCAAGAAGTTTATTTTTCAGCAGCAGAGTTTTGGCTGCTTTTAGTTTCCACTTGTGAGGATGGGTGCTTGTTGGTTTGCACACATATAATTTCAGGACAATTTGGGGGATGTCATAAAGTCTGCATGCCTTTGCTGGGTTTATCTCCCTAAGGAGCCTGGCCACTCGTGCTCCATCAAAGCAGATGGCACTGGACAAGTACTACTAGTAGCTGACATATGGTCTTTTTTTAACATGACTGGAAGTGGAACAGGCACATTAGAATTACAGCACAATGGCTGACATACCTTTTGGTTAAGCTGTAAAAAAGTGTAATACTGAGGAAGTCTGTTCAAATGATTAAAAAAATAAAATAAATAATAACCATAAAATAGGGGGGAAAAACAACTGCAAAAGAGCAATACGATAGTATACAAAGCAAATTATGCTAGATTTGGAATATCTAAAGCTTTGTAGGTTCATGTTACCCACAAAATAGACATTCAGTTAAATTAATCTTTTTAATCTTTTTAATTAAAAAAAAGAAAAGAAAAAAGCCAGTGATTGGGATTTAAACCAATACTCACATCACACTCTTGACGAACACTTAGCCCGAGTATAATTTGTTCGAAGCTGCCAGTGACGATCTCCATCCCGGCTGACATAATGAGGTCACAAGAGGCGACAAACTTTTGTATAAATAACAGCTCTGCTGAGATACTTTGGAACACAGACACATAGACACGAGAACTGAGATATTAGTGTCTCTGTTATGAACATCAACAACAAACGTGTTCCCCCACGAGGTCTCTCACAAGTGACGGCGGAAGTTTGATAGTGATTTCCCTTGAAATTTTATCTCATGATTCGGTTCCTGGCAAAATATAGCCCAGTATCTCAATCAGCTTGCTCTCTATTTATAGTTTGTTATGTCATTGTCAGAAAGTACTTGATTCCAACAATCAAATTTTAGTCGAACATAGGCAGTTTATTAAACAATAAAGGACATTGAATTTGTTTTGCTACGTATTCAGTGTAAAGTCAAAAACGGCAGACCACTCTGTACAAAGCACTGATCAAGCTGTTGTGAGAAAATTACGTGCACTGACACAGTACTTGACTGGAATCAATCAAGCCGCTGCCCTTTTCACAATGTCATCTTCCTCCGGTTCTAATAACTGGTGCGACATGTACCTCAGCCCATGCATTTGGATGGGAAATAACGTAAGTGCTTGGATTCAAAGAAAAATGGTACTGGTAATGGTAGTGTATATGTCAGCGAGCGTTAGTGCTGTGAGTACACACGCATGCACATGGTGATATGAACAATATGCAATGCTAAGATATAAAGAAATGTATTAGTTTTTGTGCGCACTCATTGTGTGTGTCTGTGTGCATGTACTTTCTTTGAACGCTGCATATGTTCTGTTGCATGCATCCTTGCATAGCACAAACTAGTCAAAGGGGTTCTATGACTACCATGAAATCAGTTTTGGAGACTGCCGACATAACACCGATGATATATGTATATATATATATATATATATATATATATATATATATATATATTCATTAAAACAACAACAAAAAACAGTTAACCGCCAATCTCTGATTTCATCAGTATACTCTAGTATATAGTATAGTCATGCATTGATAGATTAGTGTATCAGTAGACAAGTAGACGTGTGTGTGTGCGTCAGTATTCTTAAAGAGAAATAGTGTGTGTGTGTGTGTGTGTGCATGTGTGTCTTTCTGATTTTGGCTTATTGGTAAAAATGCTGTTGTCTGTGGCAGCTGGATGATGCTATGAATGAACAGTTCATCAAGCAAGCTTTCCAGCACTATGGGGAGAAGGTGCTCAGTGTCAAAATCATCAAAGGCAAAAAGGCAGGGTGAGTGAGTGAGTCTGTTGCCTGTGTTTCTGCTTATTTCTGACTTTGTAAGCTCTATTTTAATTACACATACTTTACTGTGACCCACTGGTGCAGACTCCGGCAGGGGTCTGATTCCCTGTCCTGTGCAAACTACTACCCCAGAGAAGGGGTTCTGCTGGTTTTAGTTAAAGCTAGTTGATTTAAGTTTTAAATTCAACAAACAAGTTTCCTATCTGTGACTGTAACAGTAATTAAAGCAAAATCATTTGATCTGAAAAGTGTGTTGACATGAATAGAACTTTGTCAAATCATGAATGATTGAAAATGGGTAGTTATCACTTTGCATCAACTGATGCAAATGCACTGTTTATATCACTACAAATGTACAATATGGATTAAGCAACCAAAGTTGGATTTACATGTTTTTTAACAGTCAAGTAAACTTGTTCGTTATAATATTACAAATAACGATAATGATAATAATCTGTCAGAGTTTTTAAAGATTGTTTTTTTAGCTGTGTTTCACTGTATCTCACACTTTTTCTTCTTCCACTCTCTTCCTCCTCACTGTCTGTCTGTCTGTCCATCTCTTTCTCACTCTGTCTGTCTGTCTCTCTCAGTCTCTGATTGTCTTATAATTATATCAGCACTGTATATTGTTTTCTGGCAGACAACAACCATATTGTTTTGTGGAGTTTGACGACGTGGAGCAGGCAAGACATGCACTGTTCAAACTGAATGGAAAACCTATCCCCAACACCCATCCTGTGAGTTTTGTTCCCCCCAAATTGGTCTTACTTCACACACACACGCGCACACACACACACACACACACACACACACACACACACACACACACACACACACACATATCTCTATATATATATATTATATACATGCACACATACACATATACACGCATATTGAGTAGGCCTCAGCATGCCCATGCGCATAATTTTCAGAACTGGTAGTAAATTTCAATCATGCACTTTTACTGAAGGAAAAGAGCTACATCACTGATGAATTTTAAAACAAATGTATCTACTTTTAAGCGGGAACCTACAGTTTTGGATGATCAAGTCATGGAAAATTATCATTTTCCAGAATGCACTGGTACAGTATGCACTGTCATTCTTTATTTGAGTTAATAATACAGTGTAACATCAGTCTTTCTTTTGACAGCAGACAATCATTATTTGAGACAATGACAGTCATTTCTGAAAATTTGGAATGGGAATCTTGTATTAGGTTTGTAACCAGTCATCACTTGTTCAGATCAAAGGGAATAATTGGGTTTTTGGTTATTGTGGGGGTGAGTGTCAGGGAGAGGGGTGAGTGTGTGTGCGTGTGTGTGTATGCATGCTTTTTAGTTATGGTATTACTGTGTGGGTTCAGGTTTGCTTGTTGATGACTTTTTCTTTCAGTACTTCTGTAATAACTTCATTCCATTTTTGCAGTCCAAACTCTTCAAACTGAACCCTGCAAGTTTCGGAAAAGAGCAGCAGCTGATGTGAGTAAAGACTGGATATATGTGTTGTTCTTCTGGCTTTTTATGACTGTCATTGCAGACTGTACTGTGTTTGTGCCACAAGAGTGATCAGTGATCTATGATTTGTTACGTGTGTGTATCGATAGTTATGAACATTCTGGATTCAAACCAGGCTGTTGCAGTCATTTACTGATTGAGGGCTTCAGTTCCTCGACTGCTTGTGCTACTGACTAATATGTCTTAACTACACATACTTAAACGTGACTCACTAGTGCAGACTCTGGCAGGGGTCTGATTCCAGTCCTGTACAAACTACCCGCCTATGCAGAGAAAACGAAAGTAGCTACGGCCAGACTGACTAATATCTTTATCAGTGAAGGGCTCTCACTGAGATAAGAGAGAACGTTCAGGTCAGGATGTCAGTCACTGTTTATCTGGACTTCCTTCTGTTAGGATCACATTACTTTTGTTCAGCAAAACCAAGTATGCCACTTAGAAGTATACAGAGTGCTTTATCTACACTTCAGATGCACGCTTCTTTGATCTGATATCATCAAAGTTCAGCACTCAAGGAGTTGATGCCAGTTTCAAGACTTTTACAGTTGCAAATTACATTGATCTTTTTTTATATCTTCTGGTTTCCACTTTTTCTTATGGAGTCTGAAGGAGCTTCTTCCTTTGCAATATGTAGGGTACAGCTTCAGAAATGTCAGATAAATCGAGTGATGATTTTAGTGGAGAATCTTGTGCGATCAGTCGGCTGAGACGATAAACTGTGGTCCCTTTTGCATCATACATGTACAAGAACTCAACAAAAGGATTGACAAATTTCATTTGGAAAATCTACTTTAATAGCAAAAGAATTAAGAGGTTTAGTGTGTGTGGGTGTGTGTTTGTGTGCGTATGCGTGTGTGTGTGTGAATTTTTCTAATCAAACAAAACAAGCAGTAGAGTGTATCCTATCATGTTAACGACACTGGGTTTTTTTTCCCAGGCCTGAATTCTCTCTGCACATTGGTGACCTGACATTGGACGTAGATGACTACACTCTCTACTCAGCCTTTGCCAAAAACTACAGATCTGTTCGAGGAGCCAAAGGTAATTCAAGAGAGAGAGAGAGAGAAAAAAAACCAACACAAAAATCACGGATAGCAAGGGATTCTTTATTGTGATGTGTGTAGATTTTGAACATTGAATTCTTTTGTAGTAGGTGTGTAGCATTCTGTGAAGTTTGCCTTTTCAGTGGAGTGTTAGTGGGCCAGGGTAGAAAGCAAGGAAACAGAAGGGTTGTCCCTGGCAGAAGTCTGTAGAAAAATCCAGCTTTGATACAATGGCACATGTGGAATTTCAGTTTCTCAAGGAGGCGTCATTGTGTTTGGACAAATCCATATATGCTATACCATATCTGCCAGGCAGATGCCTGACGAGCAGCATAACCCAACACGCTTGTCAGGCCTTGAGTGCATGCTTATATATTTGTGTACATATCAGTGTGGATTTTTTCTACAGAATTATGCCAGAGGACTACACTCTCGTTGCCATGGGTTCTTTTTCAGTGCGCCAAGTGCATGCTGCACACGGGACCTTGTTTATCGTCTCGTCCTAAATGGCTAGACAGTTTGATTTTTCCAGTCAAACTTGGCAGAAAGGGTGAGAGCAGGATTCAAACCCAGACCCTCACGGACTCTCTATATATTGGCAGCTGAGTGTCTTAACCATTCTGCCACCTTCCTCCTTGGAGTGTTGGCCTGTTGGTAGTGTGCCCAGCAAGGAAGTGAGTGAACATTGGTTCGGGTCCTATTCACAGAGCATGACTTGTACCTGTACTCCCTGCTTCACTAGACACTGGGTAGTGGTCTGGGTACTGGTCATACTGAGGTCCTGTGTGCAGCATGCACTTAGCGCATGTTAGAGAACCTACAGCCACTGTTTTTCTCTATGAAAATGTATTTGTTTTACTTTTCTTTTTCTTTTTTTAAGAAGAGAATAAGGGTGGCACTGTACTCACAAGGCTTTTGTTTTGTTTTTGTGTTTTTACGGCATTTTTTTTTAAAGAATTATCAATGTTCTTGTTTTTCCTTCATTTCTTTTTTCCTCCCCGCTCTTCTTCTCTCTCCCTCTCTCTCTCATCCCCCCCTCCCCCTTCAACTCCCTCCTGCCTATATCTGAAGTTCCTTCCCCTGTCCTTCCTCTCTCTTTTCTTACATATATATATATATATATATTTTTTTTTTTTTTTAATGAGAAATAAAAAATATATACATATATATGACTTGCTTATTGATTACCTTTTGTGCAGTTGTGCTGGACTGCAATGGCAAAAGCAAAGGGTTTGGTTTTGTTCGCTTCTCTGACGAATCAGACCAGCAGAGGGCGCTGGTGGAGATGCAGCACATGACGGGGATAGGGAGGCGACCAATCAAAGTTGGCCTGGCCGCTCCGAAAAGGTAGGCCGTTGTCATGAGTTGCATGTCCTGTGTTTGTATGAGAGTTTGTGTTGGCGAGCATGTGGGTCATGATTGTGATGACTCTGATTTTTCAGCAGAGACAGTTTGAGGTGCATTTGAAATTAACACTTATGAAAGACATTGTGAAGAAGAATGTAATGAAATAATATAATGAGAGTGTTATTTTTTGTAATTTTTTTTTTTTAAGATAAATTTTATTTGAAAAGAATGGAACAATATACTGTGCTGTTGTGCTGGTGTAATGCACTACTGTATATGTATTGTTTCATGCGAGGCGCTTAGAGCCCATTGTATGGGGAGTTTGCACCATATAAGTACAATACATTATTAATATTATTTCTGCACCATAAGAGTTCAGTGGCTTACACGTATGGGTATTTGCAGTGCTCTCTCTTCTTACTGAGATGTGTATAACCAAGAGAAAACTTTTCCTGTGAGGGGCTGCTCGCAAGGGGCTGCTTGCACGGGCTGCTCTAGGGGACCAGTGGTCAGTGTCCAGCCTAATATAACTAATATAACTTAGTACTTGGGATTATTATGTTGCTGCTGCAGCTAGTGAGGGTGGGTGAGGGACGGTGGATAACAATGATGAATGCTACAAGTCTTCCTCCAGCCGTGTGCAGGGGCAGAGTTTGCACCATATAAGTACAGTATATTGATATTAATTATCATCAAATAACTTCAACAATACTAGGGATTATTGTGTTGCTGCTGCAGCCATTGAGGACGGGTGTGGAAATGGTTTGACATCAACGCTGAGTGCAAATAGGTCTTCCTCCAGGGGCAGAGATAGCACCATCTAAGCCTGTTACATGGGGAGTTTGCACCATGTAAGTTCAGTATATTGTTATTATTAATATTCTAATGTAACTTAGACAGTACTAGGGATTATTGTGCTGCTGCTGCAGCCATTGAGGGTGGGCAAGGAACAGTTTGATAACAGCGTTGAGTGCAAAAAGGTCTTCCTCCAGGGGCAGTTTGCACCATGTAATCCCATAATATGGGGAGCTTGCATCATTTAAGCACAATGTATTATAATGCTGCCAGTGAGGGTGAGCATGGAACAGTTTGATGACAATACTGAGTGCAAACAGGGGCAGAGTTTACACCATACAAGATGATTATATAGGGAGTTTGCACCATATAAGTGCAATATATTAATATTATTATTATTAGCATATAACTTAGTTCTAGGGATTATTGTTTGCTGCTGCTGCCATCGAAGGTTGGCATGGAAACGGTATGATAACAATGCTGAGTGCAAAACAGGTCTTCCTCCAGGAGCTTCGGCTCCCACGGCTCCCAGTCTCACTCCCACGACAACCTGGGACCCCCCACTTCCTACCCCTCTGCCCCTAGCTCCTCCTCCCATGGCGGGGGCAGCTACTCCTCCCCCCCCTACTCCCACCACGGCGGCTACTACAGCTGGGGGGGCTACTACCACTACAGCCACAACTACCAGAACCACCCGCCCCCATCCCATGAGTACCCGGTGAGTGAGTGAGGGAGTGAGTGAAAGAGCACGTGGTTGTGGGGAGGGGGTGGGGGGTGGGGGGGGAAGTTGCACTCTTTTCTTGCAGACATCCTTTATCTGTAGGTGTATTTTGGGGTCTGCCTGTGGGGCGTTTTTTCCTCTGTGAAATCTGTTAGGTTACGTGATGTTTCATATTCTTAGTTCCTTTTTGTTACTTGTGTGTGTGTGCATAGTTAGTCTTATTATGTAATCACCCAGTCTCAGTTGTCCATGTGTATTCATTTGTGTGTGTGTGTGCGTGTGTTTGTGTATGTATGTATGTGTCTATGTGTATATCTCCTTGTAAAACTTTAAACATTGGAATTTTCTTGGCAAGCACAAGTAGTAAAAGAATCATACTTGGAAGGGTGGTAGGTGTGCATAAGACCCTTCTAATCATCGAAGGTAAGCAAGGTTGTGGGTCAAAGGTCAAGGTCATTGTTTGGCAAAAGATAAAGCTTGATACAGCTGATGTCTCACATCCGGTTTTCATCAAAATTTGGTTTAGTAGCTGGCCAGAATGATAGTATAATCTCTGTTGAAGTTTAAGGTCATGTGTTAATGGTCAGTCACAACATGGTATACTATAATGATAGGAAAAAAAAGTGTGTGTATACAAAATAAATGAGGTCTTTATTTTTCTGTTCAGTTGACCCTGTCGTTGATTGTGTGTTAAAAAGGGTGTACATACAAAAGAGATAAGGTCTTTTTTTTTTTCTGTTCCACACGTACTTCTTTTTTGGTGCTTGCCTCTCTTTGTTGACTCACTTGTGTAAACAAAGTGAGTCTATGTTTTAACCCGGTGTTCGGTTGTCTGTGTGTATGTGTTTGTCCGTGTGTCTGTGTGTCCGTGGTAAACTTTAACATTGACATTTTCTCTGTAAATACTTTGTCAGTTGACACCAAATTTGGCATAAAAATAGGAAAAATTAAGTTCTTTCCTGTCATCTTGTTTAAAACAATATTGCACCTCTGGGATGGGCACAAAAAAAATTAAAAAAAGAAGCCTAATTACATGCAAACTGCATTTACTGTTATATTTATTTTTTTTGTATTCTCTAAACTTGGCACTTTGACATCTTATTCTGACACAACAACAAGAGGAGTCATTATTATCATTTTTTGTTAATGCTAGGGGACTTAATTTATCACAAGTGAGTCTTGAAGGCCTTGCCTCTCTTGTTTTATGTTTTGAAATAGGTGTATGTGTTTTGATTTCAAACAGGGGCCAGCTTTAACTTTGCTATAAAAAAAACACCCAAAACCGGGCATATTTATGATCCTACTCTGTTGTTGCTGTGTTGACTAGTTTGATGTTTGAATTGTCTATTTTTTCTGCCTTGACCCTTACATTGCCATCTGTGTTCAAGCTGCAAACAGCTGCTAGCCAGCTGGACAGTACAGCTGAAACCAGCAGTGCGGCAGATCTGTCAGTGTCACTGGTCAGTTTGCTGCCATGTGGCACAACTCTTCTCCACTGTCACTGTCAGCAGCGAATTCATTTTCCGCCAAGTGACTTTCACTTAGACTTGCAGCTTGCTGTCCCATATATCGGGGTCTAAAGCGAAACTGCTGGTTACAATCTGAAGTGGTTGAAGAACTTACCATCATTTAAACTAAGTTAAAAAAAAATCCGCTGAAAATTGCTCCAAACTACACAAGAATTGGTTAAACAATGAGAAGGATCTTTCTGGTACATGTTGCAGGAAGTGCTGGCTGAGTTTAGTGTTATTTATTGAAGAGTAGTGCAAGTTTGTTAACTCTAATGCTCAAGTCACCAATCAGTGCCAGCAGCATTCTCCCTTCAAGTCGCCATGTGGCGACTGTGGTGGTCTCGCTGTAAGTTGCTGAGCGGCAACTAAAGCGACCGAAGGGTTAAATGACACTGCATGGTTGCTGTTACAGGGAGAGGGGCAGGCGGCGGCAGTGGATGACATGGAAGTTCTGGAAGGTAAGGAGTATTGTGTCGGTGTATATATATGTATAGATTTTGTTTTTCACTTCTGTGTCTTCGTGTGCTGTTGTGTGGTGTGATACACTATTTTATATGTATTGTTTCATGTGAGGCACTTAGAGTCCATTATATGGGGAGTTTGAGCGTATGTAAATATAGTATATAGTGATTAATGATAATATCAATAATAATGATAACAATAATTGTTATTATTTTCATTTTTATTAATAAGAGTGTATTGGCAATATTGATCAAGCCTTGAATTATTGCAGGATCCACAACTGGCTTTTGTCTAGTGGAAACTCTAGCTTTGCAATGCAGATTAGTCTGAGAGATGTTTTGTGACCCTTAACGTGAAGATGCTAACTGAGGAGGCTGTCACAGTGTTTCTTGGAAGTCTGTTACATTCCAGCGCAGTTCTCATGAAAAAAAAAATTGATATTGTTCATTTTTTTATGCGCAATTTGTTTTAGAACCGAATCATTATCTTGTTATATTACATGTGGCTGGCTTCAGAAAAAAATGTGTGCTTTACCTAATTTGTAAATGAAAATATTCTAAACTCGACTTTGGTCTTATGATAACGGTGACTGTGTTTTATCCCACAGATCCCTGCTTGGAGGTGAACGTCACAAAAGAAAACAGAGAGTTCATGGAATCAAGCGAGGTGAGAGAGTACACAGTTAGCATTACACAGGTGTGCAGCAACGAAGATATTGATGGATGTTTGTTTAACTCCTTGACTGCTGAACCTTGGTACATGAGATCAATGTGGCATCAGTTTTAAAGTGTGTTTCATGCTTTTTGTGAACACTTCAGTGATTCAGTTGATTCTGTGAAACAAAGTTAATCGTATGATCCTAATGACGGGCGCAATAGCCAAGTGGTTAAAGCGTTGGACTGTCACATCTGAGGGTCCCGGATTCGAATCACGGTGACAGCGCCTGGTGGGTGAAGGGTGGAGATTTTTATGATCTCCCAGGTCAACATATGTGCAGACCTGCTATTGCCTGAACCCCCTTCATGTGTATATGCAAGCAGAAGATCAAATACGCACGTTAAAGATCCTGTAATCCATGTCAGCGTTCGGTGGGTTATGGAAACAAGAACATACCCAGCATGCACACCCCCGAAAACAGAGTATGGCTGCCTACATGGCGGGGTAAAAAACGGTCATACACGTAAAAACCCACTCGTGTGCATTCGAGTGAACGTAGGATTTGCAGCCCACAATCGCAGAAGAAGAAGTATGATCCTAAGACGAAGAAATCCAAACAGAATAGCGACTGACAGCCTAACGCTCATGAATCCTGGCCCCTCACTGCTGACCTCCAGAGATGCATTGAAGCCCTTGAGATGATACGCTGCCTAAAGATCCGGAGCATCTCATACAGAGACCACATCACAAATGCATGGTATGGACACCATATGTGGAGTGATGGCCTAGAGGTAACGCGTCTGCCTAGGAAGTGAGAGAATCTGAACATGCTGGTTCGAATCACGGCTCAGCCGCCAATATTTTCTCCCCCTCCACTAGACCTTGAGTGGGGGTCTGGACGCTAGTCATTCGGATGAGTCGATAAAACGAGGTCACGTGTGCAGCATGCACTTAGCGCACGTAAAAGAACCCATGGCAACAAAAGGGTCGTTCCTGGCAAAATTCTGTAGAAAAATCCACTTTGATAGGAAAAACAAATAAAACTGCACATAGGAAAACATACCAGAAAAATGGGTGACGCTGTAGTGTAGCGAAGCGCTCTCCCTGGGGAAAGCGGCCCGAATTTCACACAGAGAAATCTGTTGTGATAAAAAGAAATACAAATACAATGAGGAGGTCAGAAACAGAATAACTGCAGCCTTTGGGACACATGACAGCCTGCTTGGCAATGTGAAGAAAAGAAAAGTGGTGTGGTATGGACATGTGATGAGATCATCAGGCCTGGCAAAAACCATCCTGCAACACACAGTGCCAGGAGGAAGACAGAAG
The DNA here is from genome assembly GCF_041734735.1 of Babylonia areolata. Taxonomy (NCBI): domain Eukaryota; kingdom Metazoa; phylum Mollusca; class Gastropoda; order Neogastropoda; family Buccinidae; genus Babylonia; species Babylonia areolata. The sequence goes on from NC_134878.1 coordinate 47,593,811, forward strand.
AGGCAGACAGAAGAAGAAGAGGAGTGGACAGGCCTGTCTTTCACTGAAAAGCAGAGAGCAGTCTTTGATAGAGATAGATGGCAGGAATTTGTCAGAGGTGCTTCCACAACCCCATGACGATCAAGTCTCATCCCAGTGAGGTGACAGCCCTTCACTGATGAGCATACCTGTCAGCAGGAGTCAAGGGCTTAAAAAGTCTCTCAGAAGACATGTTTTCCGTTCTGCTCACTATCTTACTGATTACTGTGCTGCTTGAAAATTTGCTTGCTGTGTGTGTGTGTGTGTGTTCACCTATTTGTGTGTGCATATGCTTGTTTGCGTGTGGTAAGTAATACTTGAATGCATGTATATCTATGGATGTTGAAGTTGTTGATTTTTGTAAATGCCACAAGCTCCCTGTTTGAGATGAGTGAGCGAAATTCTGCATTACTATCATTACCATTAATACTATACTGCCATTATATATGTCAGCATCATATCAGGTTTAGGATTGGAAGGAATAAAGAAAATGATTACTAACTTTGATTAAAACATGATCCAAAAAAGTGCTCAATCTGAGGTTTTCGTTTTTCAAATCATGCATTGATAGTGTCAGCTTCATTTTTTAAAACATATTTCTAAGACCTCACTCCAGATCTTTCTTAACATGGGTGAGCTTATTTCAGTGTGGTGAGCTTAGAGCATAGTAGAAATGATATCTTTTTTTTTTTCCTTTTTATTTCAGTCTTTCTTTGAAGCTTTGGATCGATCGCGGTGGTTTGCCATCGACAGCATACAGTCTGAAGTACCAGCCTGACTGAGTTCCTGTGTGAGGAGGGTGGAGAGGGTGGTGTTTACATCATCTCCCACCAGTGCAAGATGGGGGTGGTGGAATTTCAATGAACGCAAAGAATCGTCAAAAGTTTTCTGTATGTGTGTGTGTTTGGGAAAACTTGTATGTGTGTGTGTGTGTGTGTGTGCAAGTGCACATGTGTATGAATGTGTGTGTGTGTGTGTGTTTGTCTTCTGAAAATCGCTGAGAGTTGTCACTGGTTGTCTCTGTGTATGTGCGTGTGTGTATGTACATGTGTAAGTTTGTGTGTGTACACATGTGTGTTTGTGCTTTAAAAAACAAGAAAACTTGTGGAGCAAGATAGAAATAATATTTTTCCAGTTGTTTGAAATTAAAGTAAAAAAAAAAAGTTCTGATTTTATGTCTGCAGTTATATTGCATAGTTTTGTGAGTGAAGATGTAAAAGGGGGTTAAAATGATTGAGGAAAAAGAAAGTCATGATTTTTTTCCTCGCTTCTTACCTGTACAATATTACATGTGCTGGAACGATCGGTAATCTGACAGTTTGAGAGATACAGTTCCATATCAGTGCCCTTCTGTTTTCTTCTTCTTTTTTTCTGAAATCTTTATTTCTGGATACTAGTCATTCAGACGAGACGATAAACCGAGGTTCCTTGTGCAGCATGCACTTAGCGCACATAAAAGAACCCACAGCAACAAAAGGGTTGTCCCTGGCAAAATTCTTTAGAAAAATCCACTTGGATAGGAAAACAAATAAAATTACAGGCAGAAAAAAATGGGTGGCGCTCTAAGTGTAGTGACATGCTCTCTCTGGGGAGAGCAGCCCGAATTTCAGACAGAGAAATTTGTCGTGACAAAAAGAGAAATACAAGTGTGGTGCACAAGTAGTGTCGCTGTGGGTCCTCTTCTTCTTCTGTGTTCGTGGGCTGCAACTCCCACGTTCACTCGTATATGCGCGAGTGGGTTTTTACGTGTATGACCGTTTTTAACCCGCCATGTAGGCAGCCATACTCCGCTTTCGGGGATGTGCATGCTGGGTATGTTCTTGTTTCCATAACCCACCGAACGCTGACATGGATTACAGGATCTTTAACGTGCGTATTTGATCTTCTGCTTGCGTATACACACGAAGGGGGTTCAGGCACTAGCAGGTCTGCACATATGTTGACCTGGGAGATCAGAAAAATCTCCACCCTTTACCCACCAGGCGCCGTCACCGTGATTCGAACCCAGGACCCTCAGATTGAAAGTCCAACGCTTTAACCACTCGGCTATTGCACCCGTCACTGTGGGTCCAACAGGTGATGAACCTGGATGTTTACTGCTACCACCCACACTTCCTTGGATATCCACCAACATGCCAGTGAACCCAGTTAAAGAGCATGCGCACACATTAATACACAAAGTAGCTCTTGGACACACAGAGACATGCATTAAACGTAGGTTTTTGCGTTGGCACACCCGTTTTCTCTCTCTCCCTGTCCCTCATACACATACACACGCCATGCATGCACACACACACACACACACACACACACACACACACACACACACACATTCACTGTCCGAAATAATTGAAATCCACATGATTTGATAATATGCCAAGTTTTTATTAATTTGATTTTCAACTGACTGGTCAAACAACAATTACATACACATCCGATTAATTTCATAGCATATCCGTGAGTTCTATTTATGGCAGTGTACACATCTATCTCTCTCTCTCTCTATTTCTCACCCATGCACTAATACACGCATATGCGCATGCATGCACACACACACACCAACACACGTTTCATGCATATATTCAATTCAAATTCATAATAAAGCTTATACATTTTAAACATTGAGAATGACACAGCGCTTCATATAAGGACAACACAAGTGCTAGGTAGCTGAGATAATTGCCTGATACAGTATAGTGTACAGGAGTGATAGCTATAATAACGGCCCAGTGTCCCTTGTAGGGTAGGCTAAGCTTTGCATAACAAAATCACTGATCAGTACAATTGACGCTGGTGACCGATTTTTCACATGTCAAAAGAACGTCACATTTAACATTTATCTTTCTCGGTGAATGGGTAATTTAAAGAAGTGACCCTTAAAATGCGATTGGTATAAAATAGAAATAACAGTAATAAAAAGAGTCCTAAAAGAAACGGATCAGGATGAAATGAAGACACGAGAGTAAGCCTGTATCGACTGACAGGTTAATCCTTAGTTTGCTTTCTGGCTATCATCCATGGTGAGAGCTGATCTCTGTGTGTGTGTGTGTGATGTGTGTCTTGTGACGAGCACTTAATTACCTTTTTTTTTTTTTTTTTTTTTTTTTGGCGAGTCATTCCTGAGTCGCCCAGTGCCCGTCACAAATCTTTATGTCACCAGAGAGTGGCTGTGGAGGTATTTAAATCTATTGGATCTCTCTCTCTCTCTCTCACACACACACACACACACAAAGAGTCTGTATTAACTTCAAAGCAAATGAAAGGCTTTCGAAAGAGATACAGCTTTTTGTAATCCACCCTCACTTTGTCTGTTCTGTTCGATCAAGATAACAACAACACACCCACACCCACAACCACCCTCATCACACCCACTAGCTTCTCCACCCCCACACACTTCAGCACCCTCCGAATGTTTGCCACAATATGATCACGAATTAACAACACTGAGTACAATTATTTGTAAGTTTCTGGTGTGTGATGTATGTGTGTGGAAAAGGCGCGCGCACACACACACACACACACACACACAGTGCACCCCAGTCCCGTACCCCGGTTCTCCCCCTCCCAAAACACACACACACATTCACATGAAGAGAGCATTTCGCCTCCAGACACAGTAGTCCTAGACTTCAATTTCTCGAACTGCACTCAGTCCAGACGAAATCATTTATGCACGCCATATCAATAGCGGCATGATCTTAAAGAAAAGGCAAGTGGAAAGAAAAAAAAGAAGAAGAAAAAATGAAAGAAAGAAAAAAAAAGTGCAACTTTGTGTATAGAAAAACTGACGGAACATGCTAACGTCAGAATGAAACCTGTAAACAATAGAACGCCCACCAAGCCAGCTGCATTCACACTCGACTTCTCTGGGGAACACTCCATGGCAGAACAGTATATATATATGTATATATATTTTTGTTTCTTTTTTATTATCATTAAGAAAAAGTTTTGAATATACAATATTCCATATACACGTAGGCCTGCCTATTTGCCATGCACCTGTGTTGGATCTCGGCTGCTACATTCGTCCATTCACTTGTACGTTCTTTTCATTCATTCATTCATTTGATTTATTTTGTTGATTCAAGCATTTGTCGTGTTCATATGATTTTTTTTTTCTTGGTTCACTCTAACCCTTTATGTCTGTCCCAGTGACTGACTGTATCTCGTGTGGTAGCTGAGTGTGTATGCGAGCATGCGCGAGCGCGTACATCCCCCCCCCCCCTGGTCCCCCCACCGTCCCCTCTCACGCCTTCTCCAGCCACCCCCACTCCCCTATGCTGATCGATACACACACACGCTCTCTCTCTCTCTCTTTCTCCCTCTCCCTTCTCTGTCCCTCATCGTTTTACCATACACATAAACGACACTCCTTTGGCCATGAAGTTGCGCAACGGACAAGGTAATAAATAGACTCTCTGTCTGTCTTTGTCTCTCACACACACACACACACAAAAGTGCTGACGCCAAGTCTCGATCTTTTACAGCCCAACTGACCCGGTTTACCCCCCATCCCCTCATCCCCACTACTACCCTCCCACCCGATCCCTCCACTCCCTTACGCCAATAACCCCACATTTTCACCTGCCATTTACCTTTTTATTTCAAGGGGCTAGGGTGTGCTATCGCATAGGTAATCGAGAATCGACACCCCTACGGCACTGAGCTGTTTGGCAGAGTGCCAGAGCCAGTGGGAACGGGCCACAGACACAATTGAGGCAACACCGAAAGTGACAACGCCACTGAAAAACCAGTTTGGGGCGCTTCACAGTCTACAGAAGCAAGTCGACTGAAAAAAGAAATGAAACACCCGCACACACACACACACACACACACACACACACAGAGCGGCGCACAAGTACATTTTCCCCCTCCCTTCAGTGGCAACACTACCGGATACAGTTTTAAGATGTCAAAGCGTGCGGGCTGATGCATACACGCTACACCACGCCTGTTTAAAAATAGGGAGCATATGCCTAATTGACCTTCGAATAAACCAAAAGCGCTAGTCAGTTACTGGATAACCAACCTTGAGAGTGTGTAAAACATGAAAACATAAACACGAAATGGAAAAAGAATAACAAAATAAATAAGTAAATGCATTGAAGGATAATAGAAAGAAAGAGTCACATAGAAGACAATGAAAGAAATGAAATCAGATCAAAAACTGGCCAGTGTGACACTGTTCACAGTGGTTTTTAACTGCTAATCTACCATTACCATCAACAACTCAGTAACACAAGAGCACTGATAATGTAATATTGTCAAAGGAAGAAAATCAAATTCATGAATCAGTATTGACTGGTGCAAAGCTTTGACGGATCCGACATTTTGATCGACGCAGGGTTAGTATGCACAATATGCGTATGAAACAATGCAACGGTAAAAGTCAGAATATGAACAGGTTGACAACAAAATAACTTCCTTCAAACAAACGGAACATCAGCCATTAGGAAAAGAACAACATGTTTTAATGAATGTACGATCATAAACAGTAAATGAATGTGGGGGGAGATAGAGAGAGGGTTAGACTGAGACAGAGTGGAGACGGCAAGAGAGACAATGAGACAGACTAACTGACAGACAGAGAGAGAGGAGCACATAAAAACTAACTCTATCACCACAACAGGATGTAAAATTAATGACCAGCGCCAATATGCTCTCACGAGACACTGCTTTACCAACATATAACCAGACTGACACACAGATTGCCATTGAGGGAAGTTCTCATCGAAGCAGGTGGTACAAAATTAACCTACACGGGCTGTCAGACTGACTGGAAGACCGGTGTGTGTGTGTGTGTGTGTGTGTGTGTGTGTGTGTGACGGGTGGGGAGGAGGGCGGGGAGGTGGGGGGAGGGGGTGGCACATCAGACACATGAGAAGGGAACCACTTTTGTCGCTGTTACACCCGACAGCACCCCACTGCACAACACACACTGACCCACTTCCCAGCCAACATGCTTTGGACTGACATTTGAACGCCTACAGACATGTGATGCCCTACTGATACATATCACTGTCCTCGTGTCAAGAACGATCGATACTGAGAGAGAGAGAGAGAGAGAGAGAGAGGTTTGGAAACAAAGAAACAAAAATATCTGCGCTTGAGCAAGGAACAGCGACAAAGTAAACAGGAAATGGTGTCCTTCCAGAAAGGAGAAAGGGGTTCGGCCGCGCGCGCACGCACACACAGAGATAGTTTTTGGAGTTTGAAAAAAATTAAAACTGCGTCAATTTGTGAAAATAACTAGGGTAGGACGGGGGGGGGGGGGGGGGGGGGGAGGGAGAGAGAAATTGTATCCTACTATGTGTATATTCGCAACCTGTATGAGTTAATCCGAACCATCTGCGAAGAACTACTCCATCTTAACTTTTAATGTTGACTGATGTCTTTTTTTTTCATTGCACGTGCACTGAGCGCATGCGAAGGGTTTTTAGAATAATACCGAGTGCACATGACTGGCTTCCACTGAAGTGGGATATTACAGAAAAATGCAATAAAGCACAATGCAAAACAATGCAATGTAATGTAATGCAATGCAATGCAGCACAATAGCCACCATACAGGGCAAAGAATCCTAATAAGCAACGAGGTTTCAAACACTGCCTGAAAAAAACAACAACATGTGTATCCCTTCAGAATACAGAATCATCTTATATGATCAATCTCTTTAGCTTATGATTATGATTCTAAAAGATAAATGAATAAAAAGCCCATTTTACTATGTATCCCTTCAGACACAGTATCAGTTTATGATCACTGTCATTTGCTAACAATTGTTCTAAAGCCTATTTTACTATGAAGCTGAGTAGTTAGTTGTTTTGACATTTGAGCTAGATCATTAGATATTGTTTTATATATATATGCAGGGCGTGCACACGTGTGCACGTGTGTGTGTGTGTGTGTGTGTGTGTGTGTGTGTGTGTGTGTGTGCTTTAACAAAGTTCGACAATGAAAGAATAATACATATAGATACACACATGCCATTTTCCACGAGACACAATGTCTGCAAGAGTGTCAAGTGACATCACGATAAGACCATAGACATACACTGGTAATCAACAAAGAAATAAATTCAACATTAAAATAACAAACAAACAATATGAACACTGTTTGTTTGCAGAATTTTTTTTTACAAGAAATAACTATTCAATACAAATATCCATAAATACCAAATGCACACAATCAACCACTAATAATCACTTATAAACATTCTTTAAACAACATATGCAGACAATCCAATCACTATTTAAGCATTCTTGAAATAACACATATAGACAGTCTCCCCTATACATTACGAATATTCGTAATCGTCCTCATCGCTCATATTCGCACAATCAGACACAATCACTTATCAATGACAATGATAAATATATCATATTAAGGAGAGACAGACAGACAGAGAGAGAGACACAAAGAGACACAGACAGAGACACAGAGAGACAAAGACAGAGAGACAGAGAGAGAGACGTAGGTAAATGGCATCAGAACCCGGATTATGATTGTTCAGATGTGTTCAATGATTGTCAACTGTGGAGACACGTAGGCGTGACGACACCATCTCTTCTGTAGTCTCCAGCATCTCAGGGAGCGAGGAGACGTTCCCCGGACACAAGTCTCCCTTCACCACCATCACGCTCTAAGACGGGCGATGGTCATCAGTTTTGATTGTCACCTGCATCACCTTCCACTGAGGCAGACCACTTCATCAGTCCTCTACACGGTGTCAGTTTCAGTGTCAGGGTGGTGTGTCAAAGCGTGCGGACTAACCCGTATACGCTAAACACACACACACACACACACACAAAAACAGATACCTGACTTACGCACATGCAGACCCAACGTGCTGCATTGGTCAGTACCTTAGGTTTGCGTAAAACATTACTCTAAGAGTCATCGTTCAACGATCAGCGATCAGCGCTGTCACAAGGAAAGGCCACTCACTGCACAAGGGTCATCAGAGTCACTGGTCGCCGGCAGTCGTCGGTGATCACGTGCAGCGGAAGGGGTCAAGGTCAGGTCCACGGCCTGTCAAGTCGGTCCCTTCACCCGACACACACACCTACCTGCCTCATCAGTGGATGCCGGTCAGCCTCCGGAGGATGGAGCGGGGGGTGGAGGAAGACGCCTGCCCCTCCTCCCTGTCCCCCTTGACCTGCAGGCGGGGCCGGATCAGCCGGACCGACACCAGCTCCGCCACCCCAGCCTCGTCCGCCCACTGCACGTGCTTCCCGCGCGCCATGCACGGCACCGACTTCCTCCTCCTCGCCTCCGCAGCCAGAGCGTCCTTGGAGGAGGAGGAGGAGGAGGTGGTGGAGGAGGAGGAAGAAGAGGAGGAGCAGGAGCAGTGACAGTCGGAGACGGAGAAGGAGGCCGCTTTCTTCACCGGGCAGCTCTTCCTCTCCCGTTTCCCCGTGCCGCCTGAAGACGACGAAGACGAAGACGAAGCCTTGTCCCCCGTCACTGTCTTGTCGCTGCTGGCTACTACTACTACTGCTGCTGCTGCTGCTGCTGCTGCTGCACGTGCAGCGCTGTCCTCGATGCCGTCAAGCTGTCGCATCGCTCGTCGGAAGGTCTCCGAAGCTTCGGGGATGGTGGTGGAGGTGGTGATGGAGGCGCGGGGGCTGTGGGGGATGGGGAGGCGGAGGTGGGTCCAGCAACTGTCCACCACCACCCCCTCCTCGTAGTAGTAGTCGTCGTCGTCGTCAGCGTGTCTGTCAAACATGCCATAGAAGGGCTCGCTGTCCAGGTCTTCGGCCGTCAAGGAATCGGCGGCGGCGGCGGCGGCGGAGGAGGAGGACAGTGGTGGGATGGTGCTGCCGGTTGGGGAGGCTGGAACCTCCTGTCCCCGGCTGCTGCTGCTGCTGCTGTTGTCTGGACTGCTGGTTGGCGCCATGGGGAAGTCAGCGATGTCTGGGGG
>NC_134878.1:47607751-47615251 GCF_041734735.1 Babylonia areolata
TAAGGAGTTAGAGGCCTAAACACTTGACTGAGGGGGGCTTATATGAAGACCATATACTGTCCAGCTCTCCCTAGAATTTCTTATCACTTATATCTGTTGCATCGATGGACTAAGCTTTTCACGCACCATCGTGAGGGGCTATGGACTATAATGAATAATAAAAAAAAAAATGTTCGGTCGTTCGTTTATATATGTATATTCCATAAATGGTGCTTTAAACACATTACAGTTCACCCGATGGACGTCACAGCCGGAAACACGGCACTCTACCCCATCAGTCGAACAACGAAACCCTCACAACACCAGGAAGACCCCCCCCCCCCCCCCCCCCCCCCCAAGGTCTGAACAACTTGACATTAAGAAGGTCGCTTATGCTGTTGTGTATGTCGTTAAAACACCAGCCTATCTTCGACCCACAGTTCGTTTCAGACGTTTGTTAACCCGTCAGTCTCCACTCCTGTCATTGTCAAAATCATCCCTCAGTCATTCTCCACCCACCCACCCTACCTCCCACCGCCCCTGCCCCTTCACTCCCCCCACACCCCTACCTTTTTCTGTTCTTCCTAAAGCCAACGTTGATTCATCAATCGTCACCAAGTTGCAGTACCACCCAGAAGGTCGTTATTAAACCAAGGTAGTGTGCTCGACAGCATGCGTGCTCCGTGGTCTATCCTTTTCCTTATTAATCATTCACTCGGGCGTTTGACACGTCATTCATTCAGTCACTGATTTGTTCGTTTGTTCATTCATTAGCTAACTGATTCATTCATTCATTTATTCACTCTTTCTTTCGTTCATTTACTCAGCAACAATTCATTCAGTATTTCATTCATTCATTCATGCAACCACTCCTTCATTCATTCCGGCATTCATTCGTTCGTTCGTTCGTTCATTCATTTATTCATTCTGCTCGTGCATCAGGAAACCGCACACAAATTCCACAATTAAAAAAACAAAACAAAGCAAAACAAAACATAGCTTTCAAAAAGTTTTCACAAAATACAGCATTAACAGGCACCTGAGTGAAACAGGTATATACACACAGCGGTGGACACAGGGAAGAAAGAGAAACGACAAAGGTGGCCCGGAGGAGAAACTTGAAACCAGAAGCACCATTATGATACCTGCATACCATAGAATGTAAAACAGGGGAGTGAGAGAGACAGAGAGAGAGAGAGACACGGGAAAGGGGGGAGGGGGTGCGGGAAGGGGGGGGGGGCGGAGGACGGGGAGTGTGTTCTGGGGCACGCCCAGATAGGAACGAAGTTCATCGATGGTAATGGAAGTGGGGATGGGGATAGAGGAGGATTTGATTTTTTTTTTTTTAATGATAATGATAATAATACCTGAAGACTTTTATAGCACAGTACCCCATCTCAGATTTCACAATCCAGAATAACTGACAATCGACATATTCATAAAACGAAGCAAAAATGAGTAACTTAATCTAAGGTAAGGTAAGTTAAGGTAAGTTAAGGTAAGGTAAGGTCAGATAAAGTAAGGTAAGGTAAGTTCCGGTAAGTTCAGGTAAGGTAAGGAACAATGTAACCCCTGCCAACTCTTGTTAGCTCCGTAAAATGTCTTCTTTCTCATTCCGTCTGTTGCTGAGCCAACACGTCAACGGGAAAGAACAGAAATGCACAGTGCGTCCACTGCCCACCCCCTCTCACGTGACAACAGTCACACCCTCTGCACGTGACAACAGTCACACCCTCTTGCACGTGCCAGCACTCACACCCCCCTGCACGTGGCAACACTCACACCCTCTGCAAGTGACAGCACTCAAACCCTCTTGCACGTGACAACACACACACCCTCTTGCACGTGACAAATTGCCTACCACACTCACACTCTCTGAACGTGCCAACGCTCACGCCCCCTGCACGTGACAACACTCACACCCTATGCACGTGACAGTCTTCCCACGCTCACACCCTCTGCACGTGACAACACTCACACCCTCTGAACGTGACAACACTCATGCCCTCTGCACGTGCATGCACTCACACCCTCTCGCACGTGACAACACTCACACCCTCTTGCACGTGACAGCACTTACACTCTGCACGTGACAAATTGTTCACCACCCTCACACTCTCTGGACGTGCCAACGCTCACGCCCCCTGCACGTGACAACACTCACATCCTCTGCACGTGCCAACACTCACACCCTCTGCACGTGACAACACTCACACCCTCTGCACGTGAAACACTCACATCCTTTGCACGTGCCAACGCTCACACCCTCTGCACGTGCCAACACTCACACCCCCTGCACGTGACAACACTAACATCCTCTGCACGTGACAGTCTTCCCACACTCACACCTCTGCACGTGCCAACACTCACACCCTCAGCACGTGACAACGCTCACACCCTCAGCACGTGACAACGCTCACACCCTCAGCACGTGGCAACACTCACACCCTCTGCCCGTGGCAAACTGTCCGCCCATACTCACACCGGGTGCATCTGACAAAACAATGGTAAATCATGCATATGTCCTTGTCTTATCACACGAGTTCCAGACGCGGGGAGGTGGGGGAGAGAGAGAGAGAGAGAGAAACACGTGGTCGACACTTTTGGACAGATGTCAACTTCTGTATCGGAGCACGAGAACAGATCCAAGTAAGCAATGATACAGCATTTTATCCTACCCCCCCTCCAACCCCCCATCCTTCCCTGAAAAAAAAGAAGAAAAAAAAGAAGTCTAATTGACCAAGTTTGTGAATTAAAAAGAAAATAAAAGGACGACGTTGGATGGAGGAAATTGCCAAAGTTTGAGAATTAAATCTCTCTATCACAAACACACACACACACACACACACACACAGTCTCGTGGTTGGCGACAGCAGGCATCACGCACGTGACCGACACGACAGTGGCTTGACACCCAATCACAATGAACTTTGTTCATTTGCACGTGCAACCCGGTCAAAGGTGACACACGTGCCGTGCCGTGCCGTGCCGATGACGGAAGTTCAGGGCAGCGCACTGCCGTTGGTTGTGCTGTCACTGCACGTGCGTCACGTGTGACCTGTTTCTCTGCCCGCGCCGGGGTTCACAAAGTAATTGAGGCAAGAAGCCTGCGAGATGGATGAGACCAGGGTGATGAGATGAGGAAGATGCCAGAGAGAGAGAGAGAGAGAGAGGGATGAGTGTGGGGAGGGCGGAGGTGGTTAGCATAATTAAGCGATCATGAATGGACAACTCTAAGTTTTTACTTAGCCGTCAAGCAGTTCCTTAAATCAAGACCTGACAGGTAGCGTGGGCCAGCAATCTGCTCATTTTTCTCTGATTAAGAAATCACGTGATGTGTAGCGTGTATGGTTCAGTCCGCACACTCCTTGGAATTATTGAAAACGGGGTAAAAACAAAACAACAACAACAACAAAAAACAAAACAAACCAACCAACAAACAAACAAACAAAAACAAAAAAACGCTTTTCGTTTTTGCTTCGACTATTTACCGGGTTAATGGTGTAATAACAGAATACATTGTCATGGTTTGCGGTACCAAAAATGGAAAAAGCAAGTTAGTTCAGTGACTGAAACCGCATCAAAAATTGAGCAAAATAACCTACAAAAAATAAAAGTGTCCAAATACACTGAAAAATTGGGTTACAACACCTACTAACAGTAATATCGTTTCATACATGCGCAGAAATGGCCGGTAAAATAGGTGCAATAACTTAGGATGCTAAGATATGTCTTTACCGGAATTACTAATCTCATTGATAAAGTTTAGTATCAAATTGGTTTAAGACACGTCAGCATGATAACATGAATAATACTCTTTCTTTTTTTTCATTTGACACTCCTTGCAGGTCATATTTCCACGTTATTTCTTCCGTTTAAATTGGGGGACTGGTCACTGTTCCTTATAAGAATGTGAAAAGTTTAGCATTCTGATGATTCTTGGATACGCCATTAGCAGAAATATCACAATGACTGGAACGGTGTGTGTGTGTGTGTGTGTGTGTGTGTGTGTGTGTGTGTGTGTGTGTGTGTGTGTGTGCAACTGATTTCCAGTCTCCATTCCTTGACATGGTCAGTCTTTGCAGTATCTCTCTCTCATTGTGTGTGTGTATGTGTATGTGTGTGTGCGCGCGCGCGCACGTGCGTGCGTGACTGCGTGCGTGTGTGTGTATGCGTGTGTGTTTGTACTAGTGTGTGAGTGTGTGTATTGTATTTCTCTTTTTTGTCACAACAGATTTCAGAAAGGGAGAGGAGGATCCAGAATGAAACCCCCTCCTCCCCACGCACCCGGCACCCACACATCCACGCCTCTTCCACTGGTTTCACTTGATGATGTGTGTATATCACGCCGATCCAAGACCCGGTTTAGCAGCCTATTTGTACCCCCCGGGTTTTTTTGTTTGTTTTTTCATATATATTTTTATCCTTTTTTTTCTTATATTTTGTTGTTGTTTTTTTTTATCTTTTTTTTTTAACTTCTTTTTTTTTTCTTTTTTTTTTTTTTTACCCCGACGTCATATCTGTCTGATCCAGATTAACCCCGGAGTATGTGTAGATTGGCCTGGAAACGATACCCGCGTGTAAAGTTTCGACTAGTCAGAACTGAACCCAACCCCCCACACACACATCTGCAAAGCAGATGCCTGACTGACCAGCAGGAAGCGAAACCCAACGCGCTTAGTCAGGCCCCGAGGGGTTAATGAGTAGAAAGTAAGTAAAAAAAAAAAAAAAAAAAAAAAAGACTCAAAAGGAACTACTACTTCTCTTCTTCTTCTTCTTCATTCGTGGGATGCAACTCCCACGTTCACTTGTATGTACACGAGAGGGTTTTTACGAGTATGACCGTTTTTGGTTTTTTTGTTTGTTTGTTGGGTTTTTTTTAACCCCGCCATGTAGGCAGCCATACTCCGTTTTCGGGGATGTGCATGCTGGGCATGTTCTTGTTTCCATAACCCACCGAACGCTGACATGGACTACAGGACTTCTGGCGTGCGAATTTTATCTTCTGCGTGCGTATACACACGAAGGGGGTTCAGGCACTAGCAGGTCTGCACATTATGTTGACCTGGGAGATCGGAAAAATCTCCACCCTTTACCCACCAGGAGCCGTTACCGAGATTCGAACCCGGGACCCTCAGACTGAAAGTCCAACGCTTTAACCACTTAGCTGTTGCGCCCGTCAAAAGTAAACAGATAGATAAGTAATTAGAGTAGTGAATTAATAGATTCATTTGCTAAAAAATATCATAAAATAAAGAAATGACTTAATAATAATGATGATGATAATAATAATAAGAAGAAGAACAACAAAAATATAATGATAATGATAATAGTAATGATAATGATGACATGGACAATAATATGAATAACAGTACTGATGAAATTAACAAATGCATATATAAACAAGTGTACACAAATACGCTCTGGTTAGAACCAATACAGACTATCAAGGTAGAACACCCTGGTGTGGGTCGATCTTGACTCGCTATAAATGATTTAATCGAGGCTCGCCCCAGAATGTCCCCTGGGGGGGAGGGGGGGGGGGCAAAACCCAACAGAGGGGTTGTGTACGGCTGCCGCTACACCGGTCAGTCGTCACAAGGGGCGCAGCAAGAACGGACTCCAGCTTTTGGCACGATCGATTTTTTTTTTTTTGATTTTTTTTTGTCTTCGATAGAGGAGATCGCCATTTTCCTATTTGTATCGATGATAATATAATGTAAAGGCCATATCGTGAGTCTTCTCACGACGTCCTTCGCGTTACCTGTACATTCCTCAGTTGCGACGGAAAGGCAATGACAGTGGTTTGTTTTACTGCGACCTCCCAACAGTGTTATCGTTTAAGGGAGGGGAGTGGCGGGGTGTGTGTGTGTGGGAGGGGTGGGGGTGGGTGGGTAAATGAATTGAAAAACAAAAACAAAAAAACTAGGTTACGGTGTCAGATTTGAACATAACAACAAAACAATAACTGCCTTTGTCTGTCTTCATGCACCCCCTGCCCCCACACCCCCTCCTCCTCCTACACACACACACACACACACACAACTTCCCTCCTCAATCTGTCTTCCTTACCACAAAAGTTCCTCTCTTCTTATCCCCACCCCCCACACCCCCTCCACGTTTTCCACATCCTGTGAGCCTTGCACATTGACTTTATGAAAAAGAAAAAAAAGAAAAAAAAAGCCAGCCAACCAACCAACCAACTAACTAACTAAACCAACACACACACACACACACACACACACACACACACACACACACACACACATACAGTGCATTGTGTGGTGTACATGGGCCAGTGCAGTTTTTTACCACCTTCAATCCAAATCGGTTTATCGTGCAACTAGCCCTGTCCAAGATACAGGCTGATGTATTCTCACGATTCATGTTAAATATCCCAGAGTAAGCCTGCTAGTTGGCTTTCGTTATTCGATGTCTGGGTACCCCCGAAAACGGAGTATGGCTGCCTACATGACGGGGTTAAATACGGTCATACACGTAAAAGCGTACTCGTGTACATACGAGTGAACGTGGGAGTTGCAGCCCACGAATGAAGTAGTAGTCTGGGTCTGGTCTGGAGTTTTACATTTGTTATCTTGATTCTACGACACAAACACACACACACACACACACACACACACACACACACAAGAGTAGCGTTGGTTGTTGTTTGCTTGATTCAAAAAGCCTATTCAAACAAATTTACGGCTCTGAACTCAAAACAAATCAATACAAACTGATTCAATATTGTCACTATGTTGGTGGTAACGAAAGTCAAACAATATAAAAATGAAACAATATGGTAAGAGAGAGAGAGAGACAGAGACAGAGAGGGACAGAGAGAAAGAGAGATGTGTGTGTGTGTGTGTGGGGGGGGGGGGGGTTGTGGTCATAAGTCAACTGTTGGGTTATACGATTATATGCTAATTTTGTAGTTGTTTTTGTTTTAGTTTCTAAGGAGAGTTATGTAAACTGGTAACACATTTTCTACAATTTCCAGACGTAAACAAAAGGTGCATTTTAAGTAAAGCAAAATGCGTTCCAGTTTTTCATTTCATTTTCATTGGACGTTTTCCAGTATTGCCCTTCATGTCGAATACGACCGTAGTCCGTATGCCAGACTTTTCGCAGTCTGGTTAAAAAAAAAAAAAAAGGCAGAGGATGGGAGTGTAGATGAGCAGTATGTCACGTGCAGAGGGTGTGAATTTTGTCACGTGCAGAGGGTGTGAGCTTTGTCACGTGCAAAGGGTGTGAGTGTTGGTATTTGCAAAAGGTTGGAGTGCTGTCACGGGCTGAGGGGGAAAATTGTTGTCACGTGCAGAGGGTGTGAGTTTTGTAACGTGCAGAGAGAGTGAGTGTTGGTACTTGCAGAAGGTCGGAGTGCTGTCACGTGCAGAGGGTGTGAGTATTGTCACGTGCAATGGGTGTGAGTGCTGTCGCGTGTAGTTTTCTCGAGACCATAATATGTTTTCACCATCAGCTCAGAACTCATGGTTGCTTTTGATCATTGTTCACACACAC
>NC_134878.1:47620251-47647751 GCF_041734735.1 Babylonia areolata
TGTATGTGTGTGTGTGTGTGCTAATGTGTGTGCTAATATGTGTGTGTGTGTGTGTGTGTGTGTGCGCGCGCGCATGTGCGTGTGCGTGTGTCTGTGAGCGCTCGATTACATGCTATTGTGTATATTTTATGTGCACACAGTGCCCGAGACAGGGATGCTGACGGAGACATCAACAAAGACATCAACAGAGACATCAACAGACATCATCATGGCGTGTGATTCCATATAAAAATCGATTTCTTTGAGCTGGACAAAACAAACAGAACCGTCAGGCCTACGATGATAATCAACCCACACAAAGGGACGATTCATTTATCCGTTGTTGTTGGGGGTTTTTATTTGTCTCCCCTCCCCTCCCTCTCTTTTCTTCTTTTCGTAAGGGGCTTACAACCTCCTATCCACCACCACCACCACCTGCCCCTTCGACACACTTTCTGTTGTTTTAATGCACGTTTATGCATTTATGCATGCTCTACTCTTTTTTTTTGTGGGGGTGGGGGGGGGTATCTGGTTCCTTTTCTCTTATCTCCCCGGAAAACACACACACACACACACACGCTCGGATGAAACAAAGGACAAGAAGAAATGAGGTAACGGGAAGAAGATTACGAGACAAGAAAAGAAAAGAAAAGAAAAAGCAGCACAGAAAATAATCAACTATGTATTGGCGGAAAAGGGGGGCGGGGGGGAATCCAGAAGGCTGCAATGTCATTTATTTGCAACTCATCGTCACCATGCACTCCGACGGCGTCCCAATTTGGGCACAAGGAAGAGAGAGAGAGAGGGGAGGGAGAGAGAGAGAGAGAGGGAGGGGAGATAGAGAGAGAGGGGGGGCAGGAGACAAAGAGAGAGGGAGAGGAGATAAGAGATGGAGGGAAGGAGATAGAGACGGAGAGGGGGAGAGAGGAAGAGGGAGAGACAGAGAGAGACAAAGAGAGGGAGAGGAGAGACAGAGAGAGAGGGAGGGGAGATAGAGAGAGGAGGGGAGAGGAGATAGAGAGACAGACAGAGAGGGAGGGGAGATAGAGAGGGCGGAGAGAGGGAGGAGGAAGGAGAGGGTGAGAGAGCGAAAGAGAGGGAGTGAGAGAGAGAGACACAGGCAGACAGAGAGACGGAGAGAGACAGAGGGAGAGGGGAAGAGGGAGAGAGAGGGTGCAGAAAGAGGGAGAGACAGAAAGATGAGAGAGAAGGGGGGAGGGAGGGAAGGAGAGAGAGACGGAGAGGGGGGGGGAGAGAGAGAGAGAGAGGCAGAAAGAGAGACAGAGGGAGGGGAGGGAGAGGGAGGGAGGCAGAGAAAGACAGAGAGCGAGCGACAGAGAGAGAGACAGAGAGTAGGGGATACAGAGGCAGAGAGGGAGAGGGAGGGAGGGTGTGGGGTCCTGGGGGTGGGGGAAGAGGTACGTGACCAAAAAAGGAGCACTGCACAGAAAAGAAGCCATTCTGCAGATGCAGAAATTCCAGAAGTCGGCAACACCATTAACCGACTGTCACTAGTGACACACGCCCCCGCTTTCCAATTAGGGAGTAAGAGAGAATGGGGGAGAGAGGAAAGGGGGAGGAGAGAGAGTGGGGGAGAGAGAGGAGCGGAGAGTGAGAGAGAGCGAGAGAAAGAGTGGGGAAAGAGAGAGGGAGGGGGGTGAGAGAGAGAGAGAGAGAGAGAGGGGGGATGGTGGTGGTGGTGGGGAGGAGAGGTATGATGAGAGAGTGAGGGAGAGAGAGAGAGAAAGAAAGAGCAAGAATAGGGGTATGGGGATGAGAGAGGAGAGAGAGACAGAGAGGAGAGAGAGAGAGACAGAGAACTCGAATGTTTTTTCTGAGGGTGAATGAAATGATAAGCTGACTGCTTTTTTTTCTCCCCCAATATGCCCAAGAAGAAGGGGTGTGTATGTGGGGGAGGGGGGAGGGGGGGCGGGGTGGGGAGAAGGAAGAGAAGAAGAAAGATGAGGAGGAGAAGGAGGAAAAGGCAAAGACAGAAAAAGAGAAACACACACACGCACACACACACACGCACACACACACACGCACGCACACGCGCATACGGACACACACACACGCACACACACACACACACACACACACGCGCACACACACACACGCACACACCCACACACACACACACACTCACACACACACAGACTTCACGAAATCAACAAAGACACAGAGGGGGTGGTGGCAAAAGAAGATCAGGTGGGCACGTGACCACGCCTAATGAGCAAATCATAACAGAAACAACAGAGAATGTCATCTACATCATTATCACCAGTAATCAACACAAAAATTGTGGACGCCATCTGTCTCGTGTGCCAGTGTGTGGGCGTGTGTGCGTGTGGGGGTAGGGGTGGGGGTGGTGGTGGAGGTGGGTGGGTGGAGGTCTGTTCAGTGTACCGGACGTGTGCGTGTGTGTGCGTGTGTGTGTATCCGTGCGCGCGCGCGCGCGCCCTTGCAAGACAAGAGGGTCTTGGAAGACCAGAAAGATGAGTGTCAATCACAGGGAGAGAGTGAAAGAAGAAAGAAAACAAAAGATATTTTCAGAAAGAAATTTATGCACACACACACACACACACACACACACACACACACACACACACAGGGAAGAAATCCGAGATTTACAAACATCTTCACTCAGTGCACCTCTTCCATTTCCTTCCCGCCCACATCTGTCCGATATTACTGACAAGACCAAGTGCTGGTCTGCTAGACAGATGCCTGACAGCGGCATAACCCAACGCGCTAATCAGGCCTTGTGTGCATGTATATGTATGTATGTATGTATGTGTGTGTGTGTGTGTGTGTGTGTGTGTGTGTGTGTGTGTGTGTGTGTGTGTGTGTGTGTGTGTGTGTGTGTGTGTGTGTGTGTGTGCCCATCAGAGTGGATTTATTCAGTAGAATTTTTTTTAGAGGACAAGTCTTGTTGCCATGGGTTTTTTTCAGTGCGCCAAGTGCGTGCTCATCCGAAAGACTAGACACTCAGTTTGGCATTTCCGGTCACACTTGGGAGAAAGGGCGAGAGCGATGACATTGGATACCCAGACCCTCACGGACAGACGGGCATCTTAACTATTCTGCCACCTTGATAGCCCCCTACTCCCCACCCTCTCCCCTGCCTCTTCCTTGTCTTCAGTTTCTTCAGTTTTAGAGTGATGCATGCGTGTGAATGACTGGTGTGAAAGCGCTTAGATTTGTCTCTGCACAAGATTCAGCGCTATATAAATACTATCATTATCATTATTATTATTATTATACTCCTCATCTTGCCCCTCTTCTACACTTGTCATAAGACAGCCAAGACCCCCTCTCTCCTCCCCTGATCGCCAGCCAAGACTTGATGAATGTGTGTATGATAGTCCGTCGTGTACGACTATGACCATCAGAACAGCAGGGGAGGCAACTGCTGTCCCAATCAGAACTCTAGAATTTGATAATGGTGGAGAATGTCTTGCCCAAGTTAGATATAATTTCCTAATATCATCATCTTAGATGAAAAGACTATAAATGAATAAACCAATATTGCCCAGGTTACATCCCCACTCTCTCGGCCAAGAGGGTTTAAGGACAGTCGGTGTTTGGATGGTTCCCAAAGGCCAACTCGCCCCCAAGGCTGCAGCACTAAGAGCCAGTGCAATCTTCCCATCCTAGTTTGAGAGTCTCAGTCCTTCACAAAGACTAAGCTGTAAATGACTTCCCATTGTAATGGAGAAACCATTGATCATACAGCTCTCACTTTGCTGTTGGTCCAAATGTTAGCTTATGACAGTCTGATGAATGAATGAATGAATATGGATACATAGTGCCTGTCCTCGGTCGGAGACCAAGCTCTAAGCGCATTACAAACACGGGGTCATTTGCATAACAAGCTGCCTGCCTGGGTGGAGTCGACTGGTGGCTGTCAATCACTCAATCAGATTTCAGGCACGCACACACACAAACCCAGACAGACAAGTAACATATTACGCGTAGGACCGTTGCTCATTTTCCATGCCATGCAGATAGCCACACTCTGTTTTCGGGGGTGTGCACGCTGGCTTTGTTCTTGCTTCCATAACTCACTGAACGCCGGCATGGATTACAGGATTTTTAACGTGCGTATTTGAGCGTCTGCGTGCGTATACACACGAGGGGTGTTCAGGCATAAAGCAAGTCTGCACATTTGTTGACCCGGGAGATCAGAAAAATCTCCACCCTTTACCCACCAGGCGCCGTTACCGAGATTCGAACCCGGGATCGACCCTCAGACTGAAAATCCAACGCTTTGACCACTCGGCTATTGCGCCCGTCTTGGATCGAAACCCCCATGGAACTTCCACTTTTGACAGCCAGGACTCCCGGCCCCCTCGGAACTCCAGAAGGACCTCCCATCTGGACAGACATCCAGGACTCACCCTCTGAAACAACGAATCCCTCGCCGAAACAAGAACCTAAGTCCAGAACAACCTGACCACATGAGCTGCTTTTTTTTGTTGTTGTTGTTTTTTGCCAGTAGGTACCGTTACAACTCAAACTTCAACGCTTACTCATTTGATTTTCGATGGTGGTGGGCGCCAGATAGATGTATTCAGGTTTAACGTCGACGGCCTCAGCAGGCAGGCATGTTGAATTTAACTTAGCAGAACTATGTATCTTGAAATTTTGTCAGAATAACATTAACACAACTGTTCAGCTCGACAACAATGATTCTAAACACATTTTGACTGGCGAGCCTTGTGTCTTTCCCTTTTTGAGTTATACATACATACATACATACTGTTATATACAAACAAAGCAAAGTAATACATACACTATATATATATATATATATATATATATATATATATATATATATATATATATATATATATATATATATATATATATATATGTATGTATGTATATACAGACATACCCAACCGAAACAGGCCAGGTTATTATGTATATACACCCCACCCCCACCCACCCCACGCCACCGCCCGCCCGCCCCCCATCAAAAGTAAATAAAATAAAGTTGAAATAAAATAAAACAAAATACGCGAAATCATTCCAGCTCCTGCCCCACCCCACCCCTCCAGACAACTTGCCCACCCCAATAAAAACAGACATGAATGTTTCAACCAGCCACTGCGTATGCATCGTCACGCTGCCCGCTGCCCCCTCCCCCCCCAACCCCCAAGTCCCCGGACAACAATCCAATCAGTTGTCCCCACCCCCCTGACATTTCTATCTGATTGTCGGTATCACTGTCTATTCTTCTGATTGCCTAGCCATCGTCTGTACAGGACGAGCTCACGTGAAGCCATCATATCTACTGCGAAGATAAGCAGGGCTTGCAAATAAATAAACAAAAAACAAAAAAAAAAGAAAGAAAAAAAAGAATGAAAATGCGGGACACTACAGCGCAGGCAGCCACCACCACACAACGTGAGGTCATCGTCTCGTTCACGAGACCTGTTGGTCACGCGGACATTGTGCGCGTGGACTGATACCGGTGTTAATAGGCCCGAAGACACCCTAGACCCAGAATGTATACACCCGGGTAAATTATGGCCAAGAGGCACCGTGGCGGAGTGGGTAAAGCGTTGTCGGATCCCTGATCCAGTTTTCTCCAGTCATCACGGTCCGATCCCCGTTTCGGCATAGCGCTGTGTCCTGGGGTCTTCCAAGTTCGCTTCCAAGAACTTGGAAGACCCTGCCAGCGCTTCAAGGACACCTTGAAGACAAACCTCAAAGCCTGTGACATAGAAATCGCTTCCTGGGAAACTGATGCCCTTGACCGCTCTCGCTGGAGGATGCTGTGCTCTAGTGCCATAAAGACGTTTGAAAACAAGAGAACGCTAGCCATTAAGGAGAAGCGTGAGTGAAGGAAGCAGGGCTCAACTTCTGGAGACGTTTTCCCTTGCAGCACCTGTGGGAAGTGCTGCGCATCCAGAATCGGCCTCTTCTCCCAGAGGACACACACCGACAGATAAGCCTGCCTGCCTACTCGTCCGTCGGTCCGACGGGAGACTCCATATTTATGTGTCCTGGGGAAAGGCATTTTTTCTCCGGTTCTGCTCACTCCACCCAAGGTTCACGTGAATGGGCACTTGACTTCGGTTGGGGGAAGGAGGAAATAACGGAAGGAGAGGACTGGGCCCCGCCTTCCTGCGCCAAACCCTACACACAGTGGATGGTATTTCACTGTCCCGATAGCCGTAAAAGTCTATGGGACTTTTAACGTCTGCACAAAATGGACTGGGCCATTTCAAACATCTCTGAACCAAGATTTCTCTCCCTGCAGGCTGTCACCATCATAGCTCTTGTATCAAATTCATCAAGTGACTATGTGTTCACAATGCGTCTAGGCTATTGGTAAACAAGGTTCTCTAATCGTTGGTATCGAGTACGTTCTCAGCTCATACTTCATTTTTCAAGTGTCTGCAATGACGCAGAGTCACGGGTCATACCAACGTGGTCTCCTTTTCCAAACTGACGTCAGCAGATCTTCATGATAATGGTCCAAAGTGCCGCTTGACGGTTTGGTCATGTGATGTGATGAAATGGCCAAGAGTCATTTTCCGGGGTATAAACTGATCCACAGGGTGTAAGATGGCTTGGGTATAAAAGCAGCCGAGGCCGGTTTTGTTGTTGTTGTTATTTTACCCGGATAGACTTTGACCCATGCTACTTTATACCTGGGTACAGTCTGGACAGGGTATATCTTGGTCCGGCTACACCGGCCTTGCAGAAGGTACACGTGACACCATGGTAATCAGGGTGCTGGCTTCTGTCAAGGAATGCCCGCGCAAGAAAACAATGAAAGCGATCCTGCTACCGTCTGCGTGATAATTGCGTTTGTTTTTATGGAAACGAAATTTGTTTTTGTTTTCCCCATATCTCCCCGTCTCTCTCAGAAAAAAAAAATGCATGGCCTGTAATTATCAAGATGTAAAACAGACAGTATGCGTGCATGCTTGTACCACTCACGTGTCCACTTCCACGTGCGCTATCGATTAAAACTTTGTGTAACACTCAGGAATCGTCTCATTCACCACCCTCTCCCACCCCTCAATTGCCTGCAAACGGCCATCTGACCTTTTCCTGCAAAAGCCTCCCCTGCCCAGTGGCGTCTCATTTAAAAAGGTCTTGACGCAATAGGCACGAAAACACTGCACTAAAATGACTGCCCTTCAAAGGCAAATGAAAGTGGGTTTTTTTGTGTAGCGTCTGTGAACAGCATTGTTAGCCTTGACACTGGAACACACGATTAAAAAAAAAAAAAAAGTGTTGACAAAACATTTCCCGACACATATGAATTCGTCAAAGTTTACCACGGACAGACAGGGACAGAGAGACAGGCACACAGATGTGGATTTTTTTTTCTTCTGAAACTGAGTGACATGAATAACTGTATCTTGAATGCAACAAGATTTGCGTGGACTTGTCCTTATTTGTTTGTTTGTGTTTTTAAACAAAGAAAAAAAGGAAGAAAATTGTTCACATTTTCCAACACTTTTCTTCACATTTGGTTTTTTCATTTCATTCTGCAAATTTTCTCTAGAATACCTGGTCTGTGTGTGTGTGTGTGTGTGTGTGTGTGTGTGTGTGTGTGTGTGTGTGTGTGCACATACACACCTATATTTGAAAAAAATATTTTACATGTGTTATAGTGTGCCAGCAGTGTCACCCCCCACCATGATTTGGGGGGTCAGTGTTGGGGTGCTGAATCTAAATCCATTGGAGGCCAGGTCGTAAGAGTTGGGCATTTTTGAGCTTTTGCGTAAAATCAGAGAAGGCCGCCACCGGATTCGTAAATCACAAATGTAGAGAACGTATGGCGCAGAACTGGGATTGCTTCGTACATGATATTCATCTCATCCGAGATACCTATTCAGTTAACCGAAATGACTGATTATCTTCTAAAAAAAATAAAAAAAAAAAAAAAAATGTTTTAGCATTCTTTTTCTGATTTGTGTTTTTCAAAGATGACCGCCATACGCTGGCAGTAAACAGGCACTTTTCCTGCTCTTCTTCATGACTGGTATGCAATACCAAGTTGATAAAACCGGCCATCAAAAGTGAATACAATCGTCGAAAAGGAACAGCAAGCCTTCTTTCCTTCGGGGATTGTATCACAAACAAAAAATTAACGGGTATATGCTTAGATAGTAATGATACATACATACATATATACACGAACAAAGTCGATCATGTGTCCAAAGCCAGTTACTGACGCCTGTTTTCTGTGTCCAAGAATTTTGGACATTTGATTTTCTATAATTCATTTCGATGTTGAATAACAATAACTTGTGGAATTGACGATGCTGCTATGGTGGGCTGTTTAGCTCGAGGACTCTCATAGCATACCCCAGCGTCAGCATTGCTGACAGATACATTGGTGGCCGCGAAATTTGAGCAACAGTCCTAAAGACGCATTCGTGATGTGAAAAGATCGATAAGAGAGACACAGAGAGAGAGAGGAGACAGACACAGAAACAGAGAGAGGGAAGGAGAGAGAGAGGACAGAGAGAGAAGAGAGAAGGAGAGGGGGGAGAGAGAGAGAGAGAAATAGTGAGGAGAGACAGATGCAGAGAGAAGGAGATTTTCAGTTTCAGTTTCAGTAGCTCAAGGAGGCGTCACTGCGTTCGGACAAATCCATATACGCTGCACCACATCTGCCAAGCAGATGCCTGACCAGCAGCGTAACCCAACGCGCTTAGTCAGGCCTTAAAAAAAAAAAAGGAGAGAGAGGAGAGAGACAGAGAGGAGAGAAAGAGGAGAGAGAGACAGAGAGGAGAGAGAGAGCGGAGAGAGTGAGAGAGGAGAGAGAGACACACAGAGAGACACAGAGAAAGAGAACTACGTGAAAAGAAAAAAAACGAGGAAGGAAATTAGAGGAAGAAAAAGATTTGCGGTAAGTCGGGATGTGGAATCCAAACTTTTCAGTTTAAGGGAAGAAACTCACATTGAGGCAAAAGCAAAGGGAGCTTTATTAATGGATGGGCTCCCTTATATTAGCTTGCAATGGATACCCCGTTCACTGATCTTCCCCCCCCATACACACGCAGAGACGTTTGTGTTTGTCTAACGTCTGTGTGCGGGCATAACACACACACACACACACGCGCGCGCGCATGCGTATCAACGTCTATGTGCGGGCATCACACACACACACGTATCAACGTCTGTGTGCGGGCATCACACACACACACACACACACGTATCAATGTCTGTGTGTGGGCATCACACACACACACACACACACACACACACACACCAGTTTAAGTGGAAAGTGAACTTCAAACTGAAGACTGCCACACACAGAGAGGCACACCGTCAAACTGACTTAATCTGGGTTACTTATCACACAGACCCATACTTCAATTTATCGTGAACTTTTGCAGTCGCAGTGTGCGTAGCTATTTTCACGCGCGATACATTTTGTTTATATCTTTGCTGTTTATTAACTATTTGTCGAACCTGACTCTTATCATCCTCATAATATAAGTAGTGCTGATGATGATGCTGATGCTGATGCTGAGGATGATAATAATAATGATAGTAATAATGATGATAATAACAACAACAATAATAATAATAATAAATATTATCATTATTATCATTGTTATTATTAATAATAATATCATCATAGCGCTTACTCTTGTGCGCTTGTACACCAGTCATTCACGCGCATGCATAACTCTAATCTACACAATGGGAAAACAAAGCTTATGAATACGTCACATGTTGACATAAAGCTGAAGAAAAAGGAGAGAGAGAGACAGGGGAGGCAAGCCAGGAAGAGGGAGAGGGAGGAGGGGGCGCTCGGCTATTTTGGGAAGAGGAAGGTTTCAAGGCCAAACTTGAAAGGACTGAGTGCAGAAGCTCTTGAGCATTTACAACATCTCAACCACTGTCATTAAAAAATAAAAAATAAAAAATCAAAATCAAAAAAACAAAAAATTCAATTGAAAAAAAGAAGAAACAATGGACATCGAATATTTCATTGTGACCCCCATAATATCCAAACCCCTTGAAAACCCACAAGGATAAGTCTGAAAAGGTTAAATTTACAATATTGTTAATCAGATTTAGTTCAAATGATGACTCACTTAAGACTTAGATGCTCCTGCTTCCTTGGACGCACTGACGAGTCCAAGTAAATGATATGAACTATATTTGATAAATGATTGTAATTTGACCTCTTCAGGTTCATTACAATTATTCATCATGTTTATTTCTCATAGTGCTACTATCTGTTATTTCAATTCCAAGATATATTGCGATGGAAACAGAAAACCTTTCACATTTCCATTTCACTTAAAAATCCAAACTTTTCAGTTTAAGGGAAGAAACTCACATTGTGGCAAAAGCAGAGGGCATTTTATTAATGGATGGGCTCCCTTATATTAGCTTGAACTAGAAATCCCGTCCACCGATCTGGATGCTGAAATGAAGACATTACCACTTTTCAAAAATAATTTTTGTTTTAGTTCTTGGCACACTCTTGGTTTCTTCCTTCCTTCACACTGAATGAATCTCCGGCTAATCTTCTTCCCCCTTTTTTTTTTTTTTATTTCACTGCCCCCTTTTCTTCGTTTCTTACATTTATTTATTTATAAATATTATTATTATTATTACTACTACCTTTTTCTATATATATAATTATTATTTATTTATTTATTTATGTAAGCTTATCTATTATTTATTCACCTTTTTTTCTCAAGGCCTGACTAAGCGCGTTGGGTTACGCTGCTGGTCAGGCATCTGCTTGGCAGATGTGGTGTAGCGTATATGGTTTTGTCCGAACGCAGTGACGCCTCCTTGAGCTACTGAAACTGAAACTCCTTTCTTACATTCACTGTCCTTCATTAATCATCCTTTCACACCATATAATATGACAAATAAAGCCAACCAGATGATAGGAATAATTAAGAGAAAATTTACTTATTTAGATCAAGATATATTTTTAGAATGTCAGATTATGAGAGTACAAGAAATTCAATTATGAAAATTTGTAAAGAGCACTATAATACTAACCTGAGGAAAAATTCATTAGCTAATATATTTGCACAAATATGGAATGCACTACCTATCGAAAGTACACTTGCACAAAATACTACGTTTTAAAAAATCTCCTTGTCATGAACATCAATTTAAAAGAAAAATTTATCAGCTTTGACGAGTGATTTACAGTACATGTAAAAGAAAACATACATGTATCCCACAAATAAAAGGAGACCGATATTGAAAGGGACATAAAAAAAAGGCCGTGTGGCCTAGGCAGTCAAATGCCAGTCCCTACGCTACTACTACTACTATACTACTACTACTACTCATACATTCATGACATTTTCCAAATAATAATACGCTGTTCATCTAGGAATGCTACTGCATTTTATAATCAGCACAGAGAAAAAAAAAGGATTAATTAATCACAAAGCAAAACATTATTTCAAAACCCACAGCTACCACGACCTTCTCAATAACCAGTTAATCGCAAGTAAATTATGAATAGAATCACCTAGCGGCTAACCATTGAATTAAGAACAAGATAACGGCTGAACAAACCTTTTTTCCCCACATGATGTACGGAGCAGTCGAGGCTTCCTTCTTCGTCCCAGCTTCGTCAGTGTCAAAAAACACATCAGCCGAGTTCTGACAGTGACAGATTCAAAACGTTTCTGCACACACACACACAAACACACACACGAACACGCACAGCTCCCGATTCACCCACACTTTGCACGTGTAAACCGTGTTTCCGCACTCATCACAGGTATCTGAAATACGGAAAAAAACAACACTGACAAAAAACCTGTTCTCCTCTCTTACCACAGGCACTCGAAACTTACTCTCACACTGCACCAAAAAGGAAAATCACATTTTACTGTCCTCTGCAACTTGTGACTTCGAAGATGAGTTGTGGAAACCAGTATTTCCAAATTTAGCATACTAAATTATTGCACCAATTGGTTTCATTTCCCTGGTTTGTCATTTTGTGGGACGAAAAACAGACAAAAGAAAGATGGTGGCACGTTAGTTTAGTTACTGAATCCGCAACGAAACTGAGTAAAATAACGTACAAAATAAGAGTTGAAATCCACCTAAAATATGTTACAACATCTACTAGTGGTAATATCGTTTAATACATGCACAAAAATTGCGGATAAAATAGCTGCAATAATCTAGGATGTTAAACTTGGACTTTACCGTGGAAACTTATTGTATTTTCACAAAATTGTGTCAAAGAAAAACAAACTGAAACCATCATCTCCAGTGATGCCTCTGAACTGGTATCCATTAAGAACTCACAGTTATAAATAGATGGACCAAACCAATGGCCGCGAAGCTGACGACACGCAGCCGCCATGCTTGTCCTCCCTGAAGGCGTGCAAAGACAGAGCAGAAAACGTGTGTGTGTGTGTGTGTGTGTGCGTACGTGCGTGTAAGTGTGTTCTGCAAGGTGAAGTTAACAAAGGGCTGTCCACCAACAGGCCTGTTTATCACTTTCCTTATCTCAGTCTTTGACCATGGCGGTGTCGAAGCTGCCCGTGTGTGTGTGTGTGTGTGTGTTGTGTGTGTGTATGTGTGTTTCGTGTCTGTGTGTGCGTGTTTTGTGAGCGTGTGTGTGTGGCCACGTAACAGGCCTGCTTATGACTTCCCTACATCTCCTTGATTACGGCAGCATCGAGGCCCTTTCTGACTCTCTATCTCTGTCTATCCCTCTGTGTGTGTGTGTGTGTGTGTGTGTGTGTTCTGCAAGGTGAAGTTAACAAAGGGCTGTCCACCACGTAGACGGTTTATGACCATCCCAATCCCTTTGCCCATTGTGGCATCACTTCTTGTGGCAGCTAGATGTTTTACACACACACACGAACACACTAACGCACACATACTAACAAACACACACAAAAACCCATACACAAACTTTAACATATATTCGAAATATAAAATTCGCCATTCCATTTGTACAAACACCCAAGACACCCCCAAATTTGAACTGAGCTGAGCTGACCAAGAGAGGGAAACAGAAAGAGAGAGAGAGAAGGGGTGCGGATTGTACATCAAGAGTAAAAACATAAACACAAATAACCTTAAACATAAAAAGCATGCAGTAAAACAACACGAATCTTTACTTATGTTCCAACACACACACACACACACACACACACACACATTCCATTACAAAGTGAAGCAGGTCAATAAAAAAAAAAAAATTCAGCCTTATATATATATATATATGTAGAAAAAAAGAGAAGGAGGAAGGGAGAGAGAGAGAGACAGAGACAGACAGAAACAGAGACAGGAAAGAATGGGGTGGACTGCACATCAAAACATCATACCATGCATAATTCTTAATGCTCACACGTGTGTGTGTAGTTTGTTTTTGTCTATCATCAGCTACTGTAAGCTCTCATTTGACTTGTTTTAATGTCTTTTATGGTGTGCATGTTCATTTCATGTTGGTGTTTACAATGAGCATGTGATTGCACACATTAATTTCCATGAGGATTAATGAAGTGTTTTGGAATTGAATCAACTTTTGTGGAATAACAGTCTCATACAATTTAAGAAAAAAGTATCATTCTTTCCCAGTTACCATTTAGAGCAAACACACACACACACACACACACACACACACACACACACACACACTGATGTTTACAATGTCATGAATGGGTACAGAAGATTAAATGTTGTTCCTTTCTCTTCTTCTGCCTTCAGTAGTTTTCTGAAGCAATTGATGGCAGCACAACACGGCATGTTCTCTCTTTCGCTTTCTCGCTCATTGAAGTTGTGGGGTTACAACGGCTGCCGCGTGCGCAGCACGGTCGCTTCAAGCTGTCACCCGGTGAGCCTCAGGATGTTTCAGTCTATTCACTTTATTGACCGTGGGAAAATTCCATTGAATTCGGCTGCCTGACCTTGACCTCCACTCACTGGTAGATCAAGGTCAAAGGTGATCGGTCAGGTGTAGAATACTACGATCTAGGATACATGACGCGTGTGTGTGATGTGCTACGGTCATGTATACCTGGCATGTGTGTGTGTGTGTGTGTGTGTGTGTGTGTGGTATACTACGGTCTAGGATACATGACCTATGTGTATGTGTGGTGTACTACGGTCTAGGATACACGACCTCTGTGTGTGTGTGTGTGTGTGTGTGGTGTACTACGGTCTAGTTCACACGACCTCTGTGTGTGTGTGTGTGTGTGTGTGTGTGTGTGTGTGTGCGTGCGTGCGGTGTACTACGGTCTAGGATACATGACCTGTGTGTGTGGCGTACTTCAGTCCAGGATAACACAGCCTAGTGTTGGAATTGTTTATTGGCCAGCAGAGGTCTGCGTCTGTGGTGGTCTTTGGTGGGGTGGTGGTGGTGGTGGTGGTGTGTGTGTGTGTGTGTGTGTGTGTGTGTTTGGGGGAGGGATGGAAGGGGGGAGGGGTGTATGTTGTCCTCAGTCCACGTTGGCGGTCCGCACGCGTGCACGGTAGCAACACAAGCCAGCAGAGAGGAGGAACAAGATGATGAAAATGATGTGCACCACGACGTACTTGTAAATTGGTATCTTCTTCATGTCGGTGTCTGAAAAAAAAAGAGAGAAAAAGAAAGAAAGAAAGAAGAAGAAGAAAAAAAAAGGAAGCGTAATGTTCATGATAACAAAGAAAGAAACCAACCAAAACAAAAACAAACACCCCCCCCCCCCCCCCCAAAAAAAAAAAGAAGAAGAAAAGGTCTTGAAAAAGAACGAACTTATATACGTGAACACAGTCTTCTGAATTTCAGGAGTCTCTCTCTCACACACACACACACACACACACACACACACACACATACGCACTCATACATCCATGACCCGTTTGTGCATCTCAGTGGGTCGTGTTAACAGTTAGGCTGGTACACACACAGCATATTACCAGACAGAATCAGACTGATACACACACACATAGCAGACGATTCTAGTAGTAGTGGTAACAGTAGCAGCAGGATTTTTTTTGTTTTTTTTTTTTAACCTCTCGGTCCTTTTTACCACCCATCGTGTTTCTTGATTACTCTGTGGTTTGCTTTGCATGCCTACCCCCGTTTCCTTTTATCATCAATGAAAATAAAATCCTACTCATCATAATCTGTAAAATTATGTTGCGGCGTTTTGAGATAACTATCGAGCAGTAGATCTTCCAAGATTGCTCAAAATAAAGCAGGCATCAATAACCACCCAAAACTGAGTCCAAAACTTACTAAGAACAGACTACATCTCCTATAATGGTTGTATCGTTTTCAACGATGCACGTAAATTGTCGCTGAAAAAGGTCCATGCAATCAGGATACGAAAAAATGTAAATTTACCCTTCATATGTCCCTGAACTTCGGATTCTAAAACAGGAAATTAAAATTCAATGACTGAAAATCCCTTGTACTGGAAACTTTCTGGTGTCCGGTATTTCATTAAATTGCAATAATTGTATTGCTTCGAAATAGTATTGGCCATATTTACCCCCTTGGGTGTGTAAAGTTACCATCTTACTCAGTCAGGCTTCAAAAGCTAACACGTTATTCTCACGAGCTGCAAAATTCACGATCATTTCTGTTTTCACTTACAAAATCTAGCCCAGTCTCCCTCGATGTCTTCGTTTCCATCGGCGAGAAGTTTACGCAAGAACATCTTACTTTTCAAGCTGTTTTTTGACAGCTCAGAGTATGACGCAAACTAAAACAACGCAACATATTCTGACGTCGAAACTCCGTACACCGGAAGGAATTTCTACAAACTGAGGGAATCCGGCGAAAGCACAAAACACATTCGTTGGTTTTACAGGAAAAACAACCACGACCACCACCACCACACACACACATTAAAAGAAGAATACAATCGCTGAACTGCATGACCCCACGTAATGGTAGGAATAAGCTTACTATTGCTCATATATTTTCTTGATTTAGGAAGTTAAGTTATTTATGGCATACATACTTTACTGTGGAATTTAGTTGTTGTTTGTTTAGTAGTTGTTTTTTTGTTTGTTTGTTTTTGTTTTTGTTTTTTGTGTGTGCTGAATTTGAATTTGAGCTGATGTGTTTTATTTCACTAGAAAGATGTTAATTGACGCTTCTATGCTTATTTGCTTGACGTTGGTTGTGTGTTTTACAGCTTGGTGTTATTGCTGTTGGGTTTGTTTTTTTGTTTGTTTGGTGGGTTTTTTGTGTGTTTTTTTGTTTTGTTTTGTTTTGTTTTATTGACTTCATTACCATATTTGTTATAGAACGTTTTGCAGGTGTGATATGAAAAAAAAAAGGCATCAAAGAAGGGGGAAAAGAAGAACGGTCGGAAACGTTTCGTTCATTCTTTTGTCTGTCCACAGTTTGTTTATTTTAGACGAAAGCCCTGTTGCGGCATGTACTGTCGCCCCTCTGCACTGTTGCTGTTGTTGCCGCATGTATTGTCGCCTCTGCATGGATTGTTGCCTCTCTGCACTGTTGCTGTTGTTGCCGCATGTATTGTCGCCTCTGCATGGATTGTCGCCCCTCTGCACTGTTGCTGTTGTTGCCGCATGTATTGTCGCCCCTCTGCACTGTTGCTGTTGTTGCCGCATGTATTGTCGCCTCTGCATGGATTGTCGCCCCTCTGCACTGTTGCTGTTGTTGCCGCATGTATTGTCGCCTCTGCATGGATTGTTGCCTCTCTGCACTGTTGCTGTTGTTGCCGCATGTATTGTCGACTCTGCATGGATTGTTGCCTCTCTGCACTGTTGCTGTTGTTGCCGCATGTATTGTCGCCTCTGCATGGATTGTTGCCTCTCTGCACTGTTGCTGTTGTTGCCGCATGTATTGTCGCCCCTGCATGGATTGTCGCCCCTCTGCACTGTTGCTGTTGTTGTGCGTGTGTTCGTGTGCGCATGCTCGTATGAGATTGCAGTGTGCTCGTTTGTGTGAGTGTGTGCGTGCGCGTGTATTTCGTGTGTGTGTGTTTGAGAGTAAATTCGTGCATATGTAAAAGGGGTGTGTGGTGGAGATGTGGGGGTGTACGATTTGTGCGGTTGTGTTTGGCGTGTGTGTATGTGTGTGTGTGCTTATCAGTGTTTGCGGCGTGTTAGTGCGTGCGGATGTGTGTGTGTGTGTGTGTGTGTGTGTGTGTGTGTGTGTGTGTGATCTTATCTGCGAGGACACAACCCTTCAACGACGCCAGGCTTGGTCGTAAAAGATCCTGTAATCCATGTCAGCGTTCGGTGGGCTAGTATGGAAACAAGAGACATACCCAGGCATGCACACCGGCCCCCGAAAGCGGAGTATGGCTGCCTACATGGCGGGGCAAAAACGGTCATACACTTAAAAGCCTACTCGTGTACATACGAGTGAACGTGGGAGCTGCAGCCCACGAACGCTGAAGAAGAAGAAGAAACTGCAACGAACAGCCTCCGACCGACAACAAATTTATCGGAAATCAAGTCAAGGGAAACAACTTCCCCAAACACAGAACGTAACGCTAAATTCATTCCCTTCCAATACGCACATCACCCAGCACGTAGGCCTATATTTGTGAAACAAGCGTCTCTTGATATGTTCTCAAACACACGCACGCACGCACGCACACGCGAAATACTGAAAAATTAACTTTCAAACATTGAAACATTTCTTTATTGAATGTGTGTGTGTGTGTGTGTGAGAGAGAGAGAGATGTACTCACCGACGTAAAACATCACAAGAAGGAGAAAAATTAACCAGCAAATTACCTGGAACAGAACTGACATCGCACGATGTATAGATTCGATTCGGGTCATCGTTGAAATTGTGATTGGTGGTAGTGATAGTAGTAGTAGTGGTAGTTGTAGAAGTCGTCGAAGTAGTGGTTGTTGTTGTTGTTGCTGCTGTGGTTTGCGTGTTTACGTATCTGCAATAATATCGGTCACAGCCTAATCAGTGTTTCTTGTGCGTTAAAAATCCACTTTTTTTTTATCTTGACATTTCCTCCCTCTCTACACGTTATTTCGTCGGTGATATCACGTACTAGCGTAACCAACATTTAGGTCAAAATGGAGTTACAACCATGACACACATTCTTATACATATATCTAGGTCGACTCAAACTGGCGTATCGTTGCCTGCATTCTTTACTGAGATATCGCGTTATCACGTATTAGCGCATGGCTTGTTTTCCCATAAAGTGATACAACGAACTAGCGTATTGGATGATACGCTAGTACGTGAGATCCACTTTGCATCCAAATGACCATTTACATTGTTAGCCACACAAAGTAGCGTAAGTGGCTCAATGAAGTAGATCTTCTCAATGGGTGTGTGCCGTTGGTCACGTACGCCGGATGTGTGACGAAACTTTCACTCACTTGGCGCGTCTTTCTCAGAAGAAAACTTGGGGAAGCAGGAGCTTGTTTCTACGAAATTTCACTGAGCACAGGTTTGTTCAATTATTATTTACTTCTAGATGCTGATGATGATGGTGATGATGATGATGATTATTATGACGATGATGATGATAATGGTGATGAAAAGTAAGCTTAAAAAATGACAGGCTCTTTTCAATTTACGACTGGAGTCTGTGTCATAATCTTATTTTACTTCATTCCCTGCTGCCATTCTCTAGATCTATTCAAAATCACAGAACCACGCAAAACTGAGGTCAACTGGCAGAATGAGAGAGCATGTACAGTAGCGTCTCCATGAAAACTGAATACCGTTTTCTCTCTCTCTCTCTCTCTCTCTCTCTCCCTCTGTGTCTCACTGTGTGTGTGTGTGTGTGTGTGTGTGTGTGTGTGTGTGTGTAAAGAAAAGTGTGTGGAGCATCGCCCAGCAAAAACTACTGGATCGATCGTTTTGAAAATTGCACTAATTGTCGTTTTATTGTCGTTTCAGGAATACAAAGAACGTCAAGCATGGCAGATTGTAAAGGAGACTCTGAGGAAGATGTTCCACTTATCCAATTGCAAAGAGACTCTGAGGAAGATGTTCCACTTATCCAATTGCAAAGAGACTATGAGGAAGATGTTCCACTTATCAAATTGCAAACTAATCCAAACAAGATTGGCAGGTCTTGTCCAGAACATGCTACTGGTTTGCAAAAGCCAGAGAGTCAAAATGACAATAACTCTGATGATGACATTCCTCTTGTTGTTCTTCAAAAAAAATGCAGAGACCCAGAAAAGACAATTAATATTCTAAATAGAAAATCTAATGAAATTAGCAAAGATGACAATCAAACTCAAAGCATATTTAAAACTCCTGAGAACTGTAATGATGGAATAGAGGGGGCTGAAGAGGTCATGAGTGAAGCCAGCAGTAGTGAGGGGATGTCACTTGTTGAATGTTATGATTCAGATAAAGACCCAGAGTTTAATCCTGG
Source organism: Babylonia areolata (assembly GCF_041734735.1). Classification (NCBI taxonomy): domain Eukaryota; kingdom Metazoa; phylum Mollusca; class Gastropoda; order Neogastropoda; family Buccinidae; genus Babylonia; species Babylonia areolata. The sequence goes on from NC_134878.1 coordinate 47,639,553, forward strand.
ACAATGTGAGGTCAAACGATGCAAGAAAGAAGTGTGGGCAGCCTGTCCTGATTGTGAAATCTTGGTCTGTTTTGATCATTTCAACGAGGAAATATCGTCTTGTTCCCAGCACGGTGCAGTCAAACGTAAGAAGAGAGACAAAGGAAAAACTTGTGAGGTAGATAAATTGGCAATAGGGGAATCTGAAAAAGATAAGCAGGCAGATACTGAGACAACAGTGAGTTCTGGTGCTCCCTGTGATATGCAAACGAATGAAAATGACTTTATGCCAAAGGATGATGTCCACCATAACATGGCATTACCTGAAGATTATAATGTTGAGGGTAGTGCCAGGGAAGTTGCCAAGAAAAAGATGCCCCGGCCAAACAAACAGAAAGAAGCAAAACGTCAAAGAAGTATGGGGCAAGAATATACAAGTAATGCCACAAAAAAGAAAATTGCTGCAAGAAAGATGAAAACAAGATGTAAAGAAAAGACTTGCGTGAGACAATGTTCCACGATTAGTGATGAACAGAGGCATAAATTATTTCAGTCCTACTATGCATTGGCAGATCTCAGGTTGCAAAGGGAATTCCTTGTCAGACATATAAAATGCTCCCAAACAAAGGAAAAGCAAGCCGGAAAAGCCATCACGAAGACAAATAACTAAAAGTTATTTTTTTACCATCAATCAAAATGTTGTCCCAGTTTGCAAGGTGTTTTTCCTTAACACTTTAGCATTATCAGAACAGACCACAAGAACAGCACTCAGCAAGATCACCTTGACAGGGACATTGACAAAGGACAACAGAGGAGGAAGACAATCAGAAACAGTGGTAGCTAGAGATCAAATGATGCGCCGAAAGATTGAAGGTCACATCGATAGATTTCCAAGAGTTGAGTCTCATTTTTGCAGAGAATCGACCACAAGGGAATATTTGCACCCAGACCTGACAAAAAGAAAAATGTACAACTTATTTCTAAAAGAATGGAACCCTCAACCAAATCCACCAAGTTTTGCTCTCTACAAGAAAATTTTTAAGGAAAAAAATCTTTCGATACACAGACCCAAAAAGGACCAATGTTCTCTGTGCATGACCTATCTTAAAGGAGACGAAACAGTGAAGGAAAATCTTAGAGAAAGATATGAGATTCATGTAGGGGAAAAACAAAGAGTCAGAGACTTGAAGGATCAATGTAAGAAAGAAGCTGTACAAGATGAAGCAGTGCTTTGTGCAAGCGTTGACCTGCAACAGGTCATCTATCTCCCAATCTCAAAGGAAGGTGCCCTATTTTACAAAAGAAGACTAGCTGTGTACAACCTTACTTTTTATAACATTGGTGACAAGAACTGCCATTGCTTTACTTGGGATGAAGCAACCAGCAAACGTGGATCATGTGAGATTTCAACAGGAGTTTTCGAAGCCCTGAAGTTTTATGATGTGAAGGGAGTAAGAAAAGCCTATCTATTTTCTGATGGATGTGCCGGCCAAAACAAAAACTCAATAATGCCAGCTATGATGCTATATACAGTTAGCAAAAGCACCAATCTGCAGGAAATATCGCTCCGGTTCTTTGAATCCTATCATGGTCAAAATGAGGGTGACTCAGCGCATAGTGCAATAAATCAGGCAGTGAGTTCAGCAGGTGATCTGTTTCAACCATCCCAACTGACAACTGTTTTCAGTCTTGCCCGCCCTAAGCAGCCTTACATCATTCACCAGCTGCAGTTTGATGATTTTTTGGATTTCAAAACCCTATCAAAAGACCTTCGTATTCTGGAAGCAAGGAGAAGTTCGGGAAGTGAAGATTCCTTCAACTGGAACAGAGTGATGGAACTTAAGGTTTCAAAGCAACATCTTGACAAAGTGTTCTATAAAACAAGTCACTGTGATCAAGAATTTAAATCTCTCTCTCTCAAAAGACTGCAAAAAGACATTAACAAATGTGATCTCCGTAAGCTGAACGCAGAAGCTAACAAGATCTCAAAAGAAAAGTATAATGATCTACTTTCTCTTTGCCTGGGAACGACACCTGTTGTCAACATCAGAGAACACAAAAGTTTCTACATGAATTTGCCTCATTTTGCGTAGAACTTTGAAAAAACTTCAACCCTTTGACTGTGAGCATTTTGGATTATGTTAAAGGCTCATTCTGACTCCAAAATGTCATGTTCCTTGATCAACTTTGAAAAAAATGTTAACTCTTGACTATGTGCATTTTGGATTATTTTCAAGGCTTATACTGACTCCAAAAAGTCATGTTCCTTGGTTTCCTTTGAAGAAACGTCAACCCAGTGAGTACGTGCATTTTGTATTATTTTAAGGCTCATTCTGACTCAAATAAGTCATGTTCCTTTGCTTTCGTTTCTTTGCTTTTATTATATTCAAAGAAAAATTAGATTCAGTTTATTTGGAAAACATTTTGGTTTGCACTTGTTCATTTTTCACTCATTTGTTCATACTGTTAGTTGCTTTGCAAAAATAAAGCTAATCTAATTTAACCGGGTGTAACTTGCTTTATTTTTATAATCTCAAGTGATGTAAGCCACACACATTTTGTAAAGCTTTCTGACAAATAGATATCACGTACTAGCGTATCGTATAAAAATATCGTATCTGACATTTTAGATTGGAAAAAATTGCATCACGTACTAGTGTATCTGTAAAAACGATAAATTTTGCAAAGTATGTGCATTATTTCTTGTAACTTGCATTGAGAGAATAAAATTGACTTTAAAAAGAATATCATATCCAAAATTGAGCATGATGTGGCTTGCAGTTATCTCTCGGTTGAATTTTAAAATGCACCCAAAATTTTAACCTGCTCTCCTGTATAATTAGGAAATTGTTGGTTACACTAGTACGTGATATCACCGACGATTTGTTTGATGGTCATAGTTTGTTTTTCTTCTACAGAATTTTGCCAGGGACAACCCTTTAGTTGCCTTGGGTTCTTTTACGTGCGCTGAGTGTATGCTGCACACGCGACCTCGGTTTTTGAAAAAGATATTAATCCAATGAATGCATTTCTGTGTACTAAGCTTCACGGGGAAAAGTACTGTAACATACAAGTTTGTTGTTGCTGCTGCTGCTGTTTACGAACACATACAGCACAAATAAACCTCACTTTTGTTTTGCAAAATACTCTGTAATCAATGCATCTTGCATCTTAAAATCTCAGCAACGTATACCTTAGATAATTCATCACCATTTGTCGACGAAAAAATGACAGGCTTTTACAAAAACAAACACACACACACACACACACACACACACACACAAAGAAAATGAAGAAGTATAAGAAAAAAAAGTAAGATCTACTCTAAGATTAAAAACAAAGTTTGAACAATTCAAATTACACTGTCGTGATAGGACATGTTCTCCACAGTGTGTCCTATTGCAGGAGTCAAGAATGTGTACATACACGATAAACTCCACGTTGCAAGTAGGCTATTCAGTGGGCTCCGCACTGTATAAAGATGATCATGATGATGACGGTGATGATGTTGACAATAATGATAATGATAATAATGATGCTGATGATAGATAATGATGATGATGTTGATGATAGGCTAGTAACTGGTATTAATTAATGCGCTCTACCTCCTTAGTACGTGGGAACAGAGCGCTGAAAATTGACATCAATGTAGAAGGAAAAAAAACGGTTACAAAAACTAACACAAAGAGCATTATAATCATGATTTACAAGCAAAAACAATGTATGTTTATCATGTGTTCCACACCCTGTGTTTTATATGACGGGTCCACATTGTCCAAGACTTCCATCCACGAGGCGTGCATAACAACACCAACAGTCCGCATTCTGTTCATGTAGCGAGGTCAACGTTGTGTTTATAGATAGCTCCACAAAGTGTCAAAAAATGAAGACACATTGATCCTGATGAGCTGAACGTTAGTTCCTCGTTGCCTGTACGGTGTTCTATAAACTATGTTATCTGGAGGATGCATTGCAACATTGTACAATGAGTTCCACATAGTAGTTATGACAGTCCGCCGCATTCTACCAATGTGGTGAGGTTAACTCTCTCCATGCGAACGGCGAAAGAGACGACGTTAACAGCGTTTCACCCCCATTACCGTCATCAAAATAAAGCAAGCGGAAGGCTCTTATACTGAAGAGGTGAATGTTGACAAAGAATACCACAATTCTGACGACGGAAGCTAAAGGTTGGGTCATTCAGAAACCCACTGGACATCCGAGAGGTCTGTGTAGAGGAGAAGAGAGGACTGGCCGTACTGAGTGAGTTAACATTGTGTTTTGTGAGTTCCACAAAGTGTCAACATTAAGACATTTGAAGTCTATGATCAGTTCAACACTGCCTGCAATTTTTCCACGTTGCGTATTATAATGCTCTTTCATGACAGGGTAAAAACGGTCATACGCGTAACAGCCCACTCGTGTACATACGAGTGAACGTGGGAGTTGTAGCCCACGAACGAAGAGGAATAATAACGCTCTTTGATGTCTACAGGATCCATTGCACATTGTCTATACAATGAGTTCTATCTCAAGGCGGAGTCTACACAATGAGTTCTGCATTCTGATGGGGTGTGTATGATGAGTTCAACATTATGAGCGTTTATGTGACCACATCGTCTATGAGTTTCACTAGGTGTGTTCAACAATCCGCATTTCACTCATGTTACGAGGTTAACCGTATGTTTTATTTGCGATCCACTGGCTGTCTATATGAGGACAACGATCGGTTCAACACTGACTACGTTTTTTCCACCGTTGCGTTGATCATGTTCTGCGTTATCTTGAGCATCCACTCCACATTTTCTACACGATAACTTCGATCACACGAAGAGGGTCCTTGGAATGGTTTATACATGGTAACCTACACAAATAGTTCTACGTCATGATGGGATCTATAGAATGAGTTCAACTTCATGATGGGGTCTGTAACAGTGGTTTCTGTCTCACAGTGGGGCCTCTATAACTAGTCCTACGTCATGAGGAGGTCTACGTGATGAGTTCTACCTTATAATGAGGTCTATATGTGATGTTCTACACCAATATCTGGTCTGTAAGGTGAGTTCTACATTACGATGGGATCTCTTCAGTGATTTCTATCTCAGGATGTGGTTTATAATTATGATGAATTCTATCTCATGATGGGGTCTTGGTCTTCTTCTTCTGCATTCGTGGGGTGCAACTCCCACGATCACTCGTGTTTTCGAGTGGGGTTTTACATGTATAAGCATTTTTCATCTCGCCATGTAGGCAGCCGTACTCCGTTTTCGGGAGTATAGGGTCTGCCCGGCAATGTGGTCTATACAATGAGTTAAATCTGATGACTGGGTCTATATGATGGGTTTTACCTCATGATGTGGTTTATATAATGAGCTCTTTCTGATGATGAGGCCTATACAATGAGCTCTGTTTCATGATGAGGTCTATACAATAAGGTCTGTCTAATGATGAGGTCTATACAATAAGGTCTGTCTAATGATGAGGTCTATACAATAAGGTCTGTCTAATGATGAGGTCTATACAATAAGGTCTGTCTAATGATGAGGTCTATGCAATAAGGTATGTCTAATGATCAGTTTCAGTTTCAGTAGCTCAAGGAGGTGTCACTGCGTTCGGACAAATCCATATACGCTACACCACATCTGCCAAGCAGATGCCTGACCAGCAGCGTAACCCAACGCGCTTAGTCAGGCCTTGAGGGAAAAAAAGGTGAATAAATAATAGATAAGCTTACACAAATAAATAATAATCATAATAAATTTTTTTTTAAAATGATCAGGTATGTGCAATGAGGTCTTTTGAATGATGAGGTCAATACAATGATGTCTATCTGAAGATGAGCTCTAAACAATGAGGTTTATCTGATGATGAGATGTATACAATGTGGTCTATCTGATGATGAGGGCTATACAATGAGGTCTATCTAATGATGAGGTCTATGCAAAAAGGTCTATCAGAACATGAGCTCTACACAATGAGGACTATCAGATGATGAGGTATATACAGTGAGGTCTGTCTGATGACAAGATCTATACAATGAGTTCAATCTAACGATAAGGTCTATGCAAAAAGGTCTGCCTAAAGGTGATGTCTAAACAATAAGATCTGCTTAAAGATGAAGTCTGTGCAAAGATGATCGAATGATGAGTTCAGTACAATGAGGTCTGAAGATGAGCTCTATACAATGAGGTCTGTGTAATGATGAGGTCTACACAATGAGATCTGCATGATGGTGAGGTCTACACAATGAGGTCTGTCTGATGATGAGGTCTATACAACGAGGTCTAGTGAGGTCTATATGATGAGCTCTTCGTTGTGCTCGCTGTCGGGGTCAGTGGCCAGGAAAACGTCCTGATCCTCCACACTGGAGCTGAAGGTCTCTGTAGGCAGGGCACTGTCCTCGGACTCACTCCACACGCACCCCGTCTCCCTCACCACCCCTACCCCATTCCACTGCCTTGGGTACCCCCCACCCGACGACCTTGAGCGCCTCGCCCTGCCCTGCTCCCAGTGTAACAGTGAAACCGAAGGTCTCCTGTTGTTCCTCTGACGTGCTACTCTGTCCTGCTTCTGAAGCATCTTCTCTTCTGTGCTGGCGTCTTGGATTTTAAGATCCGATTGTTGGTTTCCGTGAGGTTTCTGATTGAAAAGGCACTGGATTGGAAAACGAAGATCTGAGTTCACCTTCTCTTGACGTGTAGTACTGGTCTTTTTACTTGTGTTCGGAGTCGAATCACCTGTTGAGACTGAGGTAGTTTTAGGGACGGTTGTATTATTATTGCATGGGCGTTCTTCTATGAGCGCTGATACGTTTTCATAGACTGGTTCTGAGGCGAGAGATGAGTTGAATTTTTCGGGAGGATCTGAGGTGAGGGATAAGGAGGACTTAGTCCTTTCCTTCCCTGGGATGTTCTCGTCCGACAGCTGAACCACAGCCCTGACCTGAAGCCTGCTCGGGGTGTGTAGGTGATGGTGTAGCTGTCTCTCCTTGCTTCCTTGTCTTTTCCAGGTGTCAGTGGCCTGATACACTACCTGTCTCTATCGTCTCCATGGAACTGAATGTGCTACTGCCCACTGATAATAAGTGACCGTTTCTGATGGACGCTCTGGAGGTCTGATGACGTCGTCTCCTCCTGTGCGACTGTTGCTTGTTTTTCCTGAGCACCTCGTGGGCAGAGCCGTCACTGGAGCACGCGAGGCAGGAGGCGTTCACGTAATACCCACATGTGTCCGAGCCGCAGCAACCATCGCGTCTCGAGGGGATGGTGAAGACGCTGGAATGTCGGCCGTGGTCAGGTCTCCGCTGTTGGTAAAGGCGGCACGATGAGCACGGCATCTGCAGCTCTGGTGGCGAGGACACGCCGGCCGTGGTGGGACCCTTGTCAGGCAGACGGAGCACCTCGCGAGGGATGCCGTACACCACGTCCCCGGCACTTCCGAGGCAGGCTTGGCAGCCCTTCCCCCGTGCCGGGTGAGGTGCCGGGTCCATGGACGCTGCCTCGGACTCTGCAGCGGACAGGTAGCAGCGGCGGCAGCAGCAGCAGTCGGTGTCCGTGGTGTCCTGGATGCTCCAGACGTTGGCGGCCAGAGGGGTGACGGGTAGTTTGGACCATTCCAGCACCGTGTGGTCCGTGCTGTAGCCGTCGCTGTGACTACTGCTCACCCTTCCCCTCGCGGCGGCGGCTTGGGTTGGCACTGGCCTGTAGTCATGGTAACAGTTCAATATACAACCAGAGGAAATAAACAGCGAGGGACAGACAGTGAGCACTGAAATGTTGAATGTCATTGTCCGTACAGCTCTACTGACATGAGGTGCAAATCAGAACAATTATGGTGAAAACAACAATATAACAAGAGAGGCAAGGCCTTCAAGACTCACTTGTGATACACTTTAAAAAAAATCCAAGCTTTTTATGTATTGAGTATAATTTCAAAATGTAATGTTTAAGATGAGAAAGATCAGTTTAAAGCAAATTAAGTCCCCTAGCATTAATTACAGAGTAATTTCCCTTCTTTACTATCTGCACCAAAACGTTTGCAAAATAAACAAAACTTCCATGCTTAGCAAAAGAAGTTCCTGTTTGAACAAAAAATGATAATAATGACTGCTCTTGTTGCTGGGTCAGAATATCAGATCAAAGTGCCAAGTTTGGAGAATACAAAAAATATAAATATAACAGTAAATGCAGTTTGCATATAATTAGGCTTCATTTTTTTTTT
>NC_134878.1:47650251-47800251 GCF_041734735.1 Babylonia areolata
AGTGTATCGTGGTGTGGTGTGGTGTAGTGTGGTGTGGTGCGGTGTAGTATGGTGAAGTGTGGTGTGGTGTGGTGTAGCATGGCGTGGTATAGTGTGGTGCGGTGCGGTGTGGTGTGGTGTAGTATGATGTGGTGTAGTGTCGTGTGGTGCGATGTGGTGAGGACTTAAAGGGGTGTCGTGTCGTGTCGTGTCGTGTCGTAGTGTAGTGTAGTGTAGCGTAGTGTAAAACGCTGATAATAAATGTCGATGGTTCTAACCATTGGTTCTTCTTCAGGGACTGTAATCAACGGGAATGACAGTGGAGGTAAAGTAAGACCGAAGAGAAATAATTACCATTATTTAGCAACGAAACAAATATGGACCAGGATGGGCAGAGATGCAAGTAAATACCAGCAGGTTCTGGACGTCCAGAAAAAAGGCTCACAGATAAAAGGGCCTAGAGTAGTTGTATTCAACCCCCTCCCCAGCCCCACCCCCGAACCCACCCACTCTAGACTTCTTCTCCGGGCCTCCCGTGATCCTTTTCTTTAGATATGATGACGATGATGATGATATGGGTACATTATGTAGTGTCTATCCTCGGTCGGAGACCAAGCTCTAAGCGCTTTACTAACTCGGGGTCATTTGTACAACAGGCTGTCTACCTCGGTAGAGCCGACTGACGGCTGCCGTTGAGCGCTCATCATTCGCTTCCTGTGTCATTCAATCAGATTTCAGGCATGCACACGTACACATTCAAGACAGACATGTAATATTTTACGTGTATGGCCGTTTCGTTTATTTACCCCGCCATGTAGGCAGCCATACTCCGTTTTCAGGGGTGTGCATGCTGGGTATGTTCTTGTTTCCATAACCCACAGAACGCTGACATAGATTACAGTATTTGAACATGCGTATCTGATTTTCTGCGTGTGAAAACACACGAAGGGGATTCAGGCACAAGCAGGTCTGCACATCTGTGGACCTGGGAGATCGGGAAAATCTCTATCCTTTACCCAACAAGCGCAGTTACCGAGATTCGAAGCCGGGACCCTCAGATTAAAAGTCCTACGCTTTAAGCACTTGGCTATTGCGCCTGCAGATGAGTTAAAACGACATGCTGGCTTTCGCTCCATATATTAGGTTGTTCCGGGTTCGAGTCTTGGTCTTGACCGTTTCCCCTTCCTCCCCCCTGCTGGTTAGATGGACATCGATCCCAGTCTCCACGATGAAGGCACGTCCTCCACACAGCCGTAGAGCTTCCGGGTCACTTGAGTTGGGTCGGGCCAGTACATCTTCCTGAGCACCTCATGGAGGGGCCAGGACTGTAGCAAGTGGTCTGTTGTCTGCCTGTCAGCCCCCTTGGGGTACCGTGCTGAGTGACCAATGCGGAAATTTGGTGTGTAAGTGGTGGTTTAGGCGGTTGTGGGCCTGTCCTGAATCTGAACACTGACACATGTTCCCGCCCTTTGGTCAGTTTTGTAGACTCAGCAGTCATCTTTTTTGTGTTATAACCGTACCCTACAGCGCAGAATTTCAGTTCCAGTCGTGTCCCACTATGACCACCAGAACAGCAGCGGAGACATCTGCTGTCCTGACTATCTGGGCTAGATAGTGGACAGTACCTTGCCCAAGTTACATCCACACTCTCTCGGCCAAGGGTTTCTTTTTAGGACAGTTGGCGTTGGGGTGGTTCCCAAAGGGCCTACTAGTCCCCAAGGCTGCAGCACTAAGAGCCAGTGCAACCTCGCCTCCTAGTTTGAGAGTCATAGTCCTTCACAAAAGACTAAGCTGTAAATGACTTCCCATTGCAGTGGGGAAACCATTGATCATACAGCTCTCACTTTGCTGTTGGCCTAACTGTAAGCTTATGTCAATCTGTGATATATGCCGAGCGTTCGGCCTAGAAGTTCGGGATACTATTTATACTGAAAGAGCTCCCTGCATCCCCACGAGGGTGTGGGAGATGGGTCCACGTGGGGTAAGGGGAGGGGGGGGGGCGTTGGGGGGGGGGGGAGCAGATGATGAAACTTACCCTGGGCGGAGAGTGGTGGTGTTGGTGGTGAGGGTGCAGATGGAGGGGGAGCGGGAAGGGTGACCGAGGTCCATACAGCCAGGGAGAACACAGCTGGCGCCAGCAGGTGACCGGTACCTGGGACTACGTGCGTCACTGCCGCTCTCCTCACCTGAGGGGTGGAGAGGGGGAACGCGCACGCACGCACGCACGCACTCACGCACACACACACACACACACACACACACACACACACACACACACACGCACGCACACACATTAAATCCCTGTTCTCTTTATAGCTACACATTCAACGTTCTAATATCAACAGGCATCAACAGATCTCAATTTCCAAGAGCAATGATATGTAAAAGACTATAAATTACAAAGGTAAGCCACTTTTTCATACATCATAAGTCTAATAGTTTATTCTGGAATAAACAACTTCACCACGAACGAATCAGCAAAGTAAAATGTAAAATGATATAATTTATAAATGAAGAACACACACACACACACACACACACACACACACACGCACGCACCCACGCACGCACGCACGCACAGAGTGACACACACATACACACTCACACAGAGTAACACACACACACACGTGTACACGCACGCACACACACACACACACGCACACACATAGTGATACACACACAAAGAAACACACACACACACACACACGCACAGAGTGACACACACACACACACACAGAGTGACACACACACACACACACATACACACACACACACAGTGACACACACAGAGTAACACACACACACACACAGAGTAACACACACACAGAGTAACACACACACGTGTACACACACACACACACACACACACACACACACACAGTGATACACACACAGAGTAACACACACACACACACACACACACACACACACACACACACAAATGTGTACACACACACACACACACACACACACACACACACAGAGTCACACACACACACACACACACACACACACACACACACACACACACACACACATTCTATTATCACTTCAAGTGGAAAGACGTTAAACTGAAGACGAACACACACACATACACACACACACAGTGACACACACAGAGTAACACACACACACACACACACAGAGTAACACACACACACACACACACACACACACACACACACACACACACACACACACACAGGTGTCTCGGTAGGTTCCATGGCTTGACAATGACACGTCACGCACACGCACCCGATGAAACTCGAGTCATGGCCTCGGCAAAAATGGGAACAAAGATATTTTACAACGGTGTAAAAAGCACACTGCCCATTGTCACACAAATAAACGAGTAATGCAGTTGAAAATTTTTTTCCTAGATGCTTCAATTCAACTTTAAAACCTCGTTAGTGGATTCCCTCACACTTTGGTCCACTTCGCAAAACTGTATGATTTTTATAGTTTAATTTTCAGACGCTATCCAAGTCATTACAGAATGAATATTGCCCTAAGATAAAGTACGTCTGTTTGAGTGATGTTACAGTTAAGTATATCATCTTTTGAATGTGAGTTAACAAAGCATTACATACATGAAAGTGTGTCATTCGCAATCAATGGGAACGTTGACTTTTAAAAGAAATATACTTTTTACATTCATTATCAGTCATTTTTCTCGTTGAATTAACAACTCCCCTGCAAGCCCGTAAAGTAATATAATTTGATTGCATTTCTCGACGGGCGCAATAGCCGAATGGTTAAAGCGTTGGACTTTCAATCTGAGGGTCCCGGATTCGAATCACGGTGACGGCGCCTGGTGGGTAAAGGGTGGAGATTTTTACGATCTCCCAGGTCAACATATGTGCAGACCTGCTAGTGCCTGAACCCCCTTCGTGTGTATATGCAAGCAGAAGATCAAATACGCACGTTAAAGATCCTGTAATCCATGTCAACGTTCGGTGGGTTATGGAAACAAGAACATACCCAGCATGCACACCCCCGAAAACGGAGTATGGCTGCCTACATGGCGGGGTAAAAACAGTCATACACGTAAAAGCCCACTCGTGTGCATACGAGTGAACGCAGAAGAAGAAGAAAAAGATTGCATTTCTAATCATTTTAAATTTTCATCTTTTTTTCCACCTTCCATCTACACTGCTCACCCAGCTCACTACACAAATCCCCCACCTGTTTGTTCAATTATTTTCAGATGGCAACTCTCAAATGTTAACAATCATACTTTAACTGGATGTCTAAAATCACCACGATGTTGTGACACCACACAACGCAACACAGCATGAACACAACACAAACACTGCACTGCACCTTACACCACATTATTCCACCCCACCCCCCACACCACATCACTGCAAACATCACAACACCGCACCTTTCCAATGCCACACCACCCTTACCCACACCATTCCAATCCCACACCGTTCCACCCGACCCCACACCGATTCTACCCCGCGAATGATACCCCATCCCACACTATTTCACCGCACGGACTGCCCCTCCCCCACCCCCTCCCCGCGTCATCTCACTAACTTCATCACACACCAGTCCACCTGCACCAAGACGTTCTCACCCCACCCGGAACATACGACCCGACACCTTCGCATCCCACACCATCATCCCAGCCGACTCCCATCCCACACCCCAGCCCACCTACCAGGAGGCCTGTCCAGTCCATCTCATACCCCACCACACATCACACCTCATCCCACTCACTACAGGTCCTGTCCAGTCCTCACATCCCATCACTCACCCAACCCAATCCAACCCCACCCCACCTACTAAGAGGTATGTCCAGTCCATCTCATACCCCACCACCCACCCCACCTACCAGACGCCCATCTATTACCCCACCACCCACCACACCTATCAGACACCTCGTCCAGTCCATCCCATACCCCACCACCCACCCCACCTATCAGACACCCTGTCCAGTCCATCTCATACCCCACCACCCACCCCACCTAACAGACACCCTGTCCAGTCCATCTCATACCCCACCACCCACCCCACCTAACAGACACCCTGTCCAGTCCATCTCATACCCCACCACCCACCCCACCTATCAGACACCTCGTCCAGTCCATCTCACACCCCACCACCCACCCCAACTGACAGACACCCTGTCCAGTCCATCTCACACCCCACTACCCACCCCACCTATCAGACACCCTGTCCAGTCCATCTCATACCCCACCACCCACCACACCTATCAGACACCCTGTCCAGTCCATCCCATACCCCACCACCCACCCCACCTATCAGGCACCCTGTTCAGTCTCTTCTCATACCCCACCACCCACCCCACCTATCAGACACTCTGTCCAGTCCATCTCATACCCCACTACACACCCCACCTAACAGACACCTCGTCCAGTCCATCTCATACCCCACCACCCACCCCACCTATCAGACACCCTGTCCAGTCTCCTCTCATACCCCACCACCCACCCCACCTATCAGACACCCTGTCCAGTCTCCTCTCATACCCTACCACCCACCACACCTATCAGACACCTCGTCCAGTCAATCTCACACTCCACCACCGACCCCACCTACTAGGAGGCCTGTCTCATACCCCACCACCCACCCCACCCATCAGACACTCTGTCCAGTCCATCTCACAACTCACCACCAACCCCACACTGCCACACACCACATACACACCACCCATTGCAGTAGTGGAGGCCGTGGTGACGGACATACAGTCTGAAGAGGAAGAAGACAGGGCCTAGCCCTGAACCCCCCACAACTTCCCCCACCCCTCGCACCCCGCCCTGTACACCACACCATCCCACACCACTCCTTCCGACACCGCCCCCCACCCACACATACCGGCAGTTCCTCAGGGGGTATCTGGCAGCAGTGGAGGCCGTAGTGACGGACACACAGTTTGAAGACTAAGAATCCATCAGCCGGGACGTAACTCTGTACCCTCACCCTCCCGGCCCCTCACTCCACCCCACTCCTCCCCACAACACCCCCCATCCGGCAGTCTTCAGAGGGGGTCTGGCAGAAGCGAAGGCCGTGTTGACGGACATACAGTCTGAAGAGTAAGAAGAGAGGACATAACCCTGAACCCCCAAACCCCCTCCAACCCCACACCCTGCCCAGTACACCACACCATCCCACCCCACTCCACCCAACACCACCTCCCACCCACACATACCGGCAATCCTCAGGGGGGGTCTGGCAGCTGTGGAGGCCGTGGTGACAGACACACAGTCCGAGGCGGAGGAGTCCAACAGCCAGGACCTCACCCTGCCCCCTGCTGCCCGCGTGTCCCCCGTCAGTCATCCCGCACGTAAAGTAAAGCAGGTTCTGTCTAGGGGGGTCTGCCTGATGCTTCCCACAGGAACTGCGGTAGTTGAAGTCCATGAAAGCCCGTGTATAACTTCTTTTTTTTTTAACAGTTTTTTTGGGGGGTTTTTCTTTGCTTGCAATATCCACATTTCTTTCCCTGTGTTTTTTCCATTCAGTTTCGTTCCTCAGACGGAAAATTCGTAAATTTGTTTAAATGACATTGTAATATATACTCCACATTTCTTCCCCTGTCAAGAGACGTAAAGAGTCAAAGAGTGGAGGGGAAGAAATGTAGAGTATATATTATTAAAATGTTATTAACCAACTTACAAGTTTTTCCGTCTTATAAACGGAAAAGTACAGGGGAAGAAATGTGGATATTGCCTTTAAAAAAAAAAAAAAAAAATTCAAGCATGTAAAATACTGCACGTATAATTTTTCTCCATTTTTTTACACACACACACACGCGCGCGCGCGCACGCGCATTTCAAACATGTCATATTGCAACACAGTTATAGATGAACAGGACAAGAAAATCGTATACATCGTCCTGTCCTGATTTAAGTACGGCAATATCCACAATTAATTGTTTCCCTCAAGACGGAGTTAGTAGTAGTGTTCACAGCAATGCGCGCGTGGACGCTCACTTCCACCAGTTACACAGATGAGTGCAGGGGAAGAAATGTGAAAAACAGCCTTAAGCACATTTGAACATGTGACGGATACCCCCATAGCTGGTAATTAAACAAACACACACATTTTCTTTTCAAGAGAACACTGATGCTGCTGCTGATGATGACGACTATGGAAGTTGTGGTGGTGGAGGTGATTGTGGTAGTGGTAGCAGTGGTAATGGTGATGTTAGTGGTAGCTGCGATGACGTGTTTTGTACTCAAAACGAAACAGCACAGAGTCAAATTCCCCAAGAAGCCACTTACGGCAGTGACACTATCAAAGAGAAGGCGATACGGAAATAGGCCAGTTGAACCTGCTCCGCCATACCTGCACTCCTGACAGTCGCCCCAGGCCCGGAAACTCTGTTTCCCTGCGACCTGCTGTGCTGCCTTGTTCCCTTGTAGGAGAGGGGTCCGTGTGGAGATGCTTGCGGTGCAGAACCAGAAACAGCATGGCCACCAGGAAAGATAGCCCCGAAACGACCACCGGTAGGTACCTGGCCATGGCAAAAGTGTCGTGTCTGTCAGTGTGGTGCGAAAGGAAGATTTTAAGTAATAAGACTTTATAGGCCATCTATTTCTATTTTGTTATTTTCATTATATTTTCTACCATGTTATTTACTCATTATATTACATCATATTATTTTTGTTTGTTTGTTTATTCAATTTCATTTCAGTTTACTTTTCCCCCTCAAGGCTTGACTGAACGGATTGGGTTACGCTGCTGGTCAGGCATCTGCTTGGCAGATGTAGTGTTGCGTAGGTTTTTACCTGCGTGGATTTGTCCGAATGCAGTGTCGCCTCCTTGAGTAAATGAACTGAACTAAACTGAACTAATATTAGCCCCTAGACCTCAGTACTTTCTTCTTTTTTCTAAACTCACTCGTAACTAGCCCATCTTTAGATCATTTACATTGTACACTTTATTGTTTGCACGTGTTGTACTGTGCATTTCTGCATCAGTGGTTTGACAATGAACCAGTCTCAGAGTCTTGAGACTATTGATGAACATAATATAGGCTAGGCAGACAGACAGACAGACAGATCTATGCATTCCAAAGCATGAAAAGTTCTAAATCTGTACTGTCTGACGTGTTCTTGTGTTTCGTAACCAACTATTTGACGTCACACCCTGCTTCCAGAACGTAGAAAGCGTTTGTACCTTTGTCCAAAAAATGAAACAAAACGATTTTCATTTCAAGAGGTTAGTGGAATAAGCTTTACTTTATATATATATATACATTTTTTATTTTCTTAAATTATTTTTGTTGTTTATTTTTTTGGCATCGAGCACTCTGGGAAAAAAAACAAAATAAACAAAAGCACACAAAGATCAGAAGAAAAAAACAACATGAAAATAGTCATCCACAGGTCTTATCCCAGAGAGAGAGAGACACAGAGAGAGAGAGAGAGAGAGTGAAATGTGAGGAGAGAGAGAGCATACTGAATGATAATCAGTACATCTTTGGATGAATAGGTGTCAAATCTGAAAGATTCAAAAGAGAACAATGAAAGTTCACTTGAGATCTTTTAAAGTTCAGTTCACTTGTTAAAAAAAAAAAAAAAAAAATCAGGAATAATTATGATTCCACAACCAACCCCAGAATATGTAAGACTTGATTTAACTTACATTAACTGATTAAGGCATGGTTATGAAGGGGAGATTAATCTTATGCGAGTTCAGGAGTATGATTCCATTAACCAGCCCCCAGAATATGTACGGCTTGATTACATCAAGTCATAATTTACGTTGCGAAGGGGAGATTAATATTATGCGAGTTCAGGAATATGATTCCATAACCAACCCCCAGTAAGGGTTGATTTAACTTGTACAAAGTGACGGTTGTGAAGGGGAGATTAGTTTTATGCAAGTGTCGATAATCATTAAAAATGAACGTATTTTCTATGTGGAGTCAAGGTCGGAAATCCGTGCGGGATTCATTGCACAGTCGTTCGAACTGTAAAAAATCCGACGGCTTGTCACAGAATTATTCTACTGAACGGTGCCCCATGTCTCCGCTCTGGCCAAGGTCTCTGGCTGTACGTGTGTGTGTGTGTGTGTGTGTGTGTGACCTTTTGGCAATGATTCTGCAGTCACTGACAAAATGACAAAGTCGGTCACACGCCTGACATATACTCGTATACCTATTACACACACACACACACACACACACATTATACAAATATATATATATATATATATATATATAATCACACACACAGATATATATATATATATATATATATATATATATATATATATATATATATATAATCACACACACACACACACACACACACACACACACACACATTCTCGTCCAGGTGTGTGTAATATGTGGCGAACCAGAAACATCTGTCAGCTGGAACACTCTGTGTTATCAGAAAAAAGAAAAGAATATATAGATATATAGATAGATAGATAGATAGATATAAAATATGTGTGTGTGATTATATATATATATATATATATGTATATATATATGTATATATATATGTATGTATATATATATATATATATATTCTTTTTTCTGATAACACAGAGTGTTGTTCCAGCTGACAGATGTTTCAGTTTCGCCACATATTACACACAACACCCGGACGAGAATGGTGACTAGATCTACAGTGAAATAGTTGCTGATTGCACGGTTCTCCTTTCCAACACAACTTGGGCTGGTTCGAGGGTAACATTTATAATTACAACCTGCAGAACCATGAGAGAGAGAGAGAGAGAGAGAGAGAGTTATTCAGTTCAGTTACTCAAGGAGGCTTCACTGGGTTCGGACAAATCCATATACGCTACACCACATCTGCTAAGCTGCCTGACCAGCAGCGTAACCCAACGAATGAGAGATAGAGAGAGCTGACTGCATTCTCTTTCATACACTTTAGGCTGGTTCGAGGGTAGCAGTTAATTACAACAGAATCATGGAGAGAGAGACAGGCAGACAGAGACAGAAACACAGAGACACAGAGAGAGACTGAGAGAGACAGAGGGACGGACACACACACACACACACACACACACACACACACACACACACACACACACACACACACACACTAAGAGACAGAAATAGACAGACAGAGACAGACAGACAGACAGACAGAACAGAGAGATAGGTGGTTGGGGAAAGTTAAGGCAAGGGAGAACAGTGAGACTAACTTCAACAGATCAATGACCAGCAGGACCAAGAACAGAAGACAACCAAAACCACCACCCACCCACCTGTACACGAAGCCTTCCGCCTCAGCCTGCATCAGCCACAGCACACACAGCGCCCCGTTCTCCAGGAACACCATGACGTAATATAACGCGCACCACACCGCCCCGCTCACGCCACACGCCGAGACGAAGAAGAAACACCACAGGAAGGAGTATGACCTCAACAGCCCCGACAACACCTTCCCGACCCGAGAGGAGGAGGTGGTGGTGGTGGTGGTGAGGGGGGAGGACTTGGGGAGGAGGAAGCACAGGATGACAAGGACCCAGTGCAGGCCCAGGACTCCAAAGATCCACTGCCCGTACAGACAGGCGAACAGCGTCAGAGAACTCACCCTGGACACCGCCTCCCCGCCTCGCCACACGACGGCCACAACCAAACTCCTCCACCACCACCACGACAATAGTCCTCCTCCTCCTCCTGCTGCTCCTCCTCCACGTTCTTGTTCTTCTCCTCCTCTCCCTCCTGCTCCTCCTCCTCCTCGTCCCCCTCCTCCTCCACGTTCTTCTCCTCCTCTCCGTCCTCCCTTTCCTCCTATTCCACATTCTTGACCTGCCGAGGAGTGAAAACTGGCCACGGACCAGGCACAGGAGAACCCCCCGACCGAAAGCGAAGCTGGGAGCAGCCAGGACCAGCACCACAACGACTCCCCCTCCTCCTCCTCCACCTGGGTATCCAGCAGCAGCAGGTAGGTCTGCAGCAGCAGCAGCGGGAAGCCTCCGGTCAGAGCGAACACCAGCCTGAGGAGAAGCAGCTCCTTGAGGTCGCGGCGTTTGTGGGACGCGTCCCGTTGGGGCTTGAGGGGAAGGAGCAGGGCGACGTGCCTCCAGATGAAGCCCAGCTGAAGCACGTGAACCCCGGCCCCCGTCGCCGACTCCCTCCCTGTCATCGAGTCGCCGTGACTCCGAAGAAGAAATATGGCAGAGAGGAGTTGTAAAGTGACCAACGGAAGTATGGTCAAGCCAGCAGTCAGAGCGAAGAAGAGGTCGCGGCGGGCGGGGTCACGGTACACGGTGATGGCCAACAGCGACGTCAAGGTCAACTCCGCCAGGTGGGTCAGCAGGGAGAGGAGCACGTGCAGGGTCAGGGAGAGGGTGGTGGTCATGTGCCGCCCCCTCCTCACGGCTCCCTGAAGCGAAACGGTCGTCATCGTCGTCGTCGTCATCGTCATCGTCGTCGTCTGCGAGGCTGTAGGTCTGTTGTATGGAGAGCCGGCTTCTTCATAGCTGTGGGTGAGAAAGGGAAGTAGGCTTTGAAAACAGACGCACATTTTCCTAATATAATCTTATGCTAAACATGAATTAAAAAATAGACTGGTTCATATCACCAAGTATAATCCTCTGTCAACAGGTGATTATTTACTACGTTCACATTCCGTTGGGCTCCATGCATTCGCGTTACCTTGCTCCTTAACAAAAGTCAAACACACTGACTTATATTGTTCGTGTATCATTCATTGAAGAAAAAAGGTGAAAAAAAAAAAAAATTATTGTAGAATTCAGGAAAAAACAAAACAACAACAAAAAAACAAACAACAACCTCATTATGTACTTACGGTGATGTTCTGACTCGTATTACATACTGAACTATGACATTCACTCTTTTTTATTATTATTAAACAAAGATGCTACGAATATATCGGCCAACATTGAAATTATTATTATCTATTGACTCGCATTACATTCTCAACAATGATAATTTAAAAACCAAAATGCCACGAATATATCAGCCGAAGACACATTCACGATTAATGACCACCACTCCACCTCCTGCACCCCCCCCCCCCCCCAACACAAATTGTTTACAGTGTCGATCAGGATGCTGACTGCTAGTCTTTAAATAAAAAGAAATGAACCATTCTTTATAAAAGAAACGATTCATATCATCGATCATTCTCGATAAATATGAAATGAATCATATTATTGATCCATTCTCGATAAACGAAATGATTCATACTATCGATCATTCTCGATAAACGAAATGATTCATACTATCGATCATTCTCGATAAACGAAATGATTCATGTCATTGATCCATTCTCTATTCATAAACGCAAATATTAATTCCATAACGTTCGGGTGTTATAGTGTATTTTACCTCCAGAGCTTTCACAATCCACTGAACACTGGCTCTGTGACTGACTACCCCTTCCTTGTCACGTCCACCTGGTTCTGACCAACAACCACAGCCCCCAGTCCTACAACAGTAGGCCTACATTCAACACGGAAATCACTCGTTTGCGTGTCGACTATGAATGAGAAGGAGGAGATTCTTGTCCCGTGTGTCTGTATGTCCCTCTGTGGGTTTTGGAGGGTAGGGGGAAAAACACAACCCCTTACTGACACAGACACCTACAATGCGATCCTACCCGTCTGTTTTGGGGCTGGCACTGTCTGTATATCTGCCACCACGACTGATCATAGCTCTGGGAAAGCGGGGCCTGTACAACAATGACAATGTACTATTATACGACAGGGAATTGAGGGGAGAGAAAGAAAGACAAGAGAGAAAGAGAGCGGGAAGGGAGGGGACGGAGAGAGAGAGGAGGGAAGGAGGGAGGGATTGAATTAGAGTGAGAGAGACGGGGGGGGGAGGGAGAGAGACAGAGGGTTTGAGAGAGGGAAAACAAGAACAAGATTTATTTGTCCAAGGTACAAAGAATACGAGTGTGTGTGTGTGTGTGGGAGGGGGGGGGGGAGGGCGGAGAAACGAAACGATAATTATTCAGTTTAGGTAAAGGCCCCTCCTGAAGAGGGATAACAAAGACAGGGAGGGGGACGAGGGGAGAGAAAAAGAGAGAAAATGGGTGGAGACTGAGGGGGTGGGAGGGGAGGACAAGGGCGAAACGGAATGAGAGAGGGAGAGGGGGAGGGGAGAGATAGAGAAAGGGAGATTAAGAGCGAGATGGAGAGGGGATGGATAGAAGATACCAGGGAAGAAATACGAGTAATTACACACACACACACACACACACACACAGAGTGAGCGCAACGGAGGCGACAAAGAAAACGCAGTACATACCAAGACAGAGCGGGTCAGACGGTATGAAAAAGTGGCATAGTTGGGGGTGGGGGGTGGATACAGATGATGGGGGTGGGGCGAGAGCACGGAGTATTAGGAAGCAGGACGGAAAAATCAAACCAAACCTTACCAGGGAGAAGACCGTCTTCGCTTGACCTCCTCGACTGGAGCCAATCTCTGTTTCACTCCAGTGACTCTCCCCGACTGGTTTACGACCTTCTCGGTCTGGTCTACGGCGATGGTCAGTCAGTCGAGTGGTCCAGGCTGGCTGACTGACAGATCGACGGGATAATATATATCAGTATGTCTGCAGATACTGACTGTCACCTGTGTCGGTATGTCTGGAGAGAGAAACGGTCATCTATGTCCGTATGTCTGGAGAGACAAACAGTCATCTGTGTCTGGAGAGACGGTCATCTGTATCGGTATGTCTGAAGAGACTGTCATCTGTGTCGCTACATCTGGAGAGACAGACAATCATCTTTATCGGTATGTCTGGAGAGGCAGTCATCTGTGTCGGTATGTCTGGAGAGACAGTCATCTGTATCGGTATGTCTGGAGAGACAGTAATCTGTATCCGCATGTCTGGAGAAACAGACAGTCTTCTGTATCAGTATGTCTGGAGAAACAGACAGTCTTCTGTATTGGTATGTCTGGAGAGACAAACAGTCATCTGTCGATATGTCTGGAGAGACAAACTGTCATCTGTATCTGTATGTCTGGAAACACAAATAATCAACTTTTGTTGTTGTTTTTTTGGATATACTATGGACTGTTATATCAGTATCAGTAGCTCAAGGAGGCGTCACTGCGTTCGGTCAAATCCATATACGCTACACCACATCTGCCAAACAGATGCCTGATCAGCAGCGTAACCCAACGCGCTTAGTCAGGTTTCGAGAAATAAATTTAAAAAAAAAGAAAAAAAAAAGAGATAAATACATAAAAATATTACAACTAATAATAATAATATTACAACAACAAAAAAAGAAAAAAAAAAAGATCTCACAGTGAAGAGACGCAAACCGATTTGCTACGAGTACGTCTCGCGATCAGCGGGGCCTGCAACGACAACCCTGCCAGGCACAGTGCAAGGAGGAAGAAGGAGAGGCAGACAGAAAAACAAAGACAATCATGAGAGGACAAAATCCTAGCAACAGACAGGCCTGGCACTGAACGATACCCTGAGAGAGACGATGAACGGGAAGAGATGGAGAGAACTGGTTGCTAGTTCATCAATGGTGCTCCTTCGGTCAGAGACTACGGGACAAAAGAAGAAGGAGGAGGAGGATCAGGAAGAAAGAAAAAAGAGGAAGACTGCCATACTATACGAACGGCTAATGCCTTTAGTTTAAGAGTGCCACGTACACAGGATCAAGACAGACGCAGGCCGTGATATTGTCAGCAAACGAACACTCCCTGCCTCCGGTCCCATAACACACACACACACACACACACACACACACACACACACACACACACACACACGTGTATATATATATATATATATATATATATATATATATATATATATATATATATATATATATCCTAATGTGAAACGAGTCAACAACTGTCACGATCGAACACAGCTGATCAGTGGTCACCATTCAAAGCCATCTTCCAGATCCAGAATCAGTCTTTTTACACCGGTCCACTCGTACGCTTCTAGACAGAAAGAAAAGAAAGAAAGAGATGGAGGGAACAGGCAGAAACAGATACAGAGAGACAGAGAAAGAGGGGAGGGGGAGAGAGTGAGATAGAGGGAGGGAAACAGAGACACACACACACACACTGAGAGAAGCAGACAGACAGGCAGAGTCTATGTATATGCATATGTTGTTTTTTATTTCTTTACTCGTCCTGTCCCCCCTCTCTCTCTTCAAATTTTGTTTCACCGATGACACACACGTGCGAACACACGCGCGCACCCGCCCCTACTCCTCAGCCCCTTCTCCCCCCCCCCCCTAGCCCCCCACACACAACACAACACAGAACGAAAACCCGAAAACGTCCCTGTAGTTTTGACAACAGCGATTCCCTCCCCTGACCGAAAACAAAAACACGCACGGTGATCACAATGAATCCAGTGTGCACGACTGCCTTGGTATTGTGTCGGGTATTGTACTGGGTGTGGGTGTGGGGGGGGCAATAGGACTTACGGTCCACTTCTTACGCTCCCCACCCGTAACATAACGACGGGTGTCAAGTCACCGAAACTACCTACCCCTGTACCCTGTCCCAGTGCGTCCTTCCATGTCACTCCCTCGTGGCATGGCATGAGCCAGTGTCATTTACTCCGCTCCTACCACCACCCAACCTCCCCTTTTCTCCTCAGTTACACACACACACACACACACCTCACCGCTCCCCATACCTTCCACCCCGGCCCCACCCACATAGATAGATATGACCCGATATCAGGAAAGTGTATTTTGTTGTCCCTTCGTGCAGACTGATGATTTTACACTCTCTATATAAATTGTAAGTATCCATATCCTTCATCATTCATTCATGAACGAAAAGAAAATCTATAAACAAAGACGAAAAGAGTGAGAGCAGATTGATTAACAATTGCCGTACTGACTTTAACAGCTCAAAACAAAAAAACAAAAAAACAAAAAAAAAACAGAAATGACATGGGGAACAATGAAATATATATATATAGAGAGAGAGAGAGAGACAGACAGACAGACAGAGATGGAGGAGGAAATTGGGGGCACACTATCAAAAGCAATGTTTGGTAAAGTCCAATTTTAGCATTCTGAAATGCTGGACATAATTCCGGCAAATTATGTGCATTTATGAAACGATATTACCATCAGTAGATGTTGTAACCCATTTTTGGTGGATTTCGACTCATTTTGTACGTTATTTTACTCATTTTTTATGCGGATTCAGTCACTAAACTAACGTGCCAGCATCTTGCCTTTTCCGTCTTTCGTCCTACAAACCGTGGAAATTTAACCAATAAGTTCAATAATTTAGGACACTAAGTTTGAAACAGACTGCTTTGAGTAGGAAAAAAAAATCAAATGATGTTTTGAACTGGCGATGCACTATCAACAACTTCAAGAGGAAAAAATGTCAAACTTCCACATCCCCGAGCAAAATGTACTCTTCCAGTAATTTTTCATCGCACACTCGTTTCACTTCTTCAAAAAAAATCAACCGAGTTACCAACTCACTAGAATAAACAGCCGACCACGAGATTTCTCGCCTTCAGTAAGCTGATCAGTCAGCTGTCCAAGCAAATCAGCCAAGTTGCAAACATCAAACATTGCAGACGAGTCATGATATCAAGGGAGAGCACTATGCTGCTTTGTTTCGCAGACGACAGGAAATCGACAATTTTGACTGATGGGGCGCAGCATGACAGATGACAACGGTGACCAACATATTTCTCTGTCAAAAGCTAATATTTGAAAACGCTACGTAGCAGTGGAAGATGTATTTTGTCGTTTCTTCACAGTACCAGTCATCGTTTCACATTCAAAAATGTGAGCCAACTTTTGCAGTTGTGATATGTGGAGTTGTGTGTGGTTGCGTGCGTGTAACCAATAGGTGCAATAAATGATTTAGGACGCTAAAATAGCGTATAAGATAGGACTTTCCGCGAGCGTGCGTGCGTGTAACCAATAGGTGCAATAATTTGAGACGCTGAAATAGGACATTCATGCGTGCGTTCGTGCGTTTCCCAATGGTTTACGAACATTTGGTTGCACTATCTGTTGTAACGTCCTAGGTCAGTGGGGAGATTTTGATTATGTTCGTACAGTGACAAGTTGCTGATGCAGTATTAGTTTAGTGTTTAAAAAAAAAAAAAAAAAAAAAAAAAAGGACACTTCTTCCCAACTCAACTAAACACAGGACAGGAAAAAAATGACTCTTTGCGTTGTCATTGTCATACCAGCTATCTGTTCTGATTTTGAGTCAGATTTCAGAGTCAATTCAAGAGGTGAAATGAACTAAAAGCTGATGAGAGCTGATTACTTACAACATATATGCACGATATCATCATTATCATCATCATCGGCTCATTAACACCTTTTACTTTCAATGAAAACGAACAGAACAATTGTAATTCACTGAAGGAGAATGTTAGACAAAGTAGGAGTGAGATCAGTGAAATACTGTGAACCTCAGCCACACACACACACACACACACACACACACACACACAGACACACACACACACACACACACACATTCTATCTATCTATCTCTCTCTTTATATTTATATATATATATATATCTTTGTCTGTGTGACTCTTCTATCTGTGAACGTTACCGTATGTCTTGTGAATGTGCTCCATCAACTCATCACCCTCACCCTCCAGGCACATAACTGTCCACTATGGAGACGGAGATGGTATCTATCCGGTCTGTTGTTGTCCCATCCGATCCTGCTCCACTCTTCCCCTTCACAACCACACACACACACACACACACACACACACACACCGCATATACTTGGGACCAACCCAGACTCCCCACGGGAATTATCACACGTCGTAACCCTTGCCCCTTTCACCCCCGATACAGGGCAGAGATAGGGACAATGAATGGGACAGCATATTCCACTTCACTGGACCCCCGGCCCTTCCCACCCACAAAAAGTCAAATTAGAGGGTGGCCACCCCGCAATTATGGCGTCTCCGGGACCCCCCTTCAAAGGGCTGTTGACCAGTGTCCAGCTGAAGGAGAAGGGTGGACAAAGGCCTGCCTGTTGGGCCACAAACTCTTCCATCGATAACGCTGTTTTCCGGGCTGACGCCTGACCCAGACCTCGCCGGTTGCTTCCCTTGAGATGGGCCTGTGAGATAAGCTGGAGGGTTCACTTCCCCTGAATGAAGACCCCTGCTCTGTGGTGATTGTGTTCAGAATACCGCTGAGCTGCCAACCCTAGTTTCTGATCGATATTTGGGGGTGGAGGGGAGCTTATTAATTTAAAAGGGTTGCTCTGTTTCGCCTTCGCATTGCTCAGTCGTCTAGAGTATCTGCAGAGATCAAGGCTTTGACACACGCGATAGACATGGAGAAATCAGCTCCATGCGGCGCCCTGATAATATTTCACAGACTTCAGGGAGAATAAGAGAATAAGTTGCTTGTCTTACTTCTAATTGATTCCTTGCGTCGTTAAATTCAACAAGGACGCTTATTTACCTTGTTTAATTGATTCATTTTATTGTTTAGTTATGTATATAATCTATGGTGGCGCAACCTTTTCAAGTCTTTGATCGATTAATAACTGGCTGGTTCATTTTTAATCTTTGCTTCCATATCAGAGGGTACGACACCTCTTTCACGTTCCGAATTAGATGACTGGTTGAGTGACTGTTTCATAGTATGTGTCTGTGTCTGTGTCTGTGTGTCTGTCTGCCTCTCTCTCTCATACACACACACACTCACTCTCACTTTCTCTGTTGGTCATTCATCAGTGAATTCAGATAAGACTTCACTGTATTTCCATGCCGTCAAAAGAGAACACCCTCGGGCAAAGGAAATGGTAGTATCAGTTCTTACAAGCACGAGCTGTGAGTCATGCTCATATGTGACATACAATCTGTTCCGTGCATTCCACATATTTCCACGTATACCTACTACTGGTAGACTAATAGAAAGATTGGTATGGGTGGGTGATTGATCGAGTGAACGATCGATAGATCGATTTGCTTAGATTCATTTTCTGAAGAAAATACAGTTGCTGATGGAAAGCAAAACATTTAGCGTCCCGCTGCCATTGTTTGAAAGAAGGGAAGGTATTGAGTAATTGACATAAGGAAAAAGCAAGAACGAATGCATGTCCTTAAAATAAAGACGTATAAACACGGAGAGGACTTGAGAGTTAGAAGTCTGAACATGTGGAGTCTCCGTGCTGGCAAGGCGACCGAGGAGAACAACAAGGAAAACAAATTGTGTGTGTGTGTGTGTGTGTGTGTGTGTGTGTGTGTGTGTGACAGAGAGATAGGAGAGAATGAGACAGGAGAGAGAGAGAGAGAGAGGGGGTGGGGGGGGGTTACCTTGGTTTTAGTGTGAATTTTTATGATGGTTGTGACAGCATTATTTCGTCTCACGTTGATGTTTTGCACACCCAGGGTAGGCTTACAAGGCCTGAGCACCGCGTTTGGTTTATATGTGGGTCAGGCTTCTGCCTTTTGATTTTTTTTTTTTTTTACATAGATGTGGTGTATAGTTTACGCCTCCAACGTGAACATATTATGTTCATGATTCATTTACTAGTAGCACTGGCTTTGTCCTTGCGCGAATTCAAAATAATCTTCACCGTTGGAAAAAATAAAGATTCATTCATTCATTCTCTCTCTATTCCCAGCACTGCCCACCCACCCCCCTCCCCCCACCGCCCTGCCCACATCCTAATGCGATTATATCTCAAACTTTCCGATCGTGCACAAAAAAGCTACAAGATCTATCGTTTTGTATTCGTTCCACGTCATCTTTCATGTGAAGCCGAAAGAACAGCATTTTGCCTCAACAGCCTCTGGCCGAGTTCAAATTGAAACAAATCCTACCGTACCAAAACACACATGCAGCCCAAAAACGTCTGCGCTGTTGTGGGGAGTATTGCGTGCTCGCAATCTGCGATTGAACCAATCGAATCGAAACAGAATATTATTTGTTAGATATCTCCTCCCCCCACGCCCCCATTCTCTCGTTCACCTCAAGCCCCTGCCGCATCCCCACTCCCGACCACCCAGCGATAAACATCCTCACCACATCTATAGCACTGATCATTGGGATATGATCCAACACACACGGAACTCTACTTATTCAGCTGTTAAGTTTGTACTCAACACATGCTTGCTTATTCACAAAGCCGGACTGAATGAACTTAGTTCTCCCAGAAGTGGAGACCTCAAGACAGTTCTCAGTTTCAGCGACAACCTCATGATCATGCCAATACTTTAACAACAACAATAACAACAACAACAACAACAAAAACACACAAAAAAGTTAAGGACCCGTGGTCTTTTACGGTCGTAAGAGCAGGGAATTCATAGTCAGATTAGGGCTCGGCACAGGAAGTCGGATTAATGTACCTTTACCAAGGACAAAACAGAATGCCTAAATGGGACCCAGCAATAAGCAGGTCGTTGGGATCCACGCCGACACTAAAGTAAACAGTTAAAAAACAAATCGAATAAACAACAGAAGCAAGTAGATGTTCGAGCGAATGGGTGTGCCGCCGGGGTTTAGGTGGTAGGGGAGGGGCCACTGAAAACCGAAGTCACCGAAAAAGAGCGTGGCACGACAAGCCACATAGTTTTTTTAAAAGACACTTCTTTACTTTTGACGAAGGTTGACGAGGGCTTCGGTGATCCACTTAATTGTGAGGACACCAAACACAATCACGATGCATGGCGCGGTGTCAGTAGGCCCGAGAGATAAAGACACCTGCGGT
The DNA here is from genome assembly GCF_041734735.1 of Babylonia areolata. Lineage (NCBI taxonomy): Eukaryota > Metazoa > Mollusca > Gastropoda > Neogastropoda > Buccinidae > Babylonia > Babylonia areolata. The sequence continues at coordinate 47,670,888 of NC_134878.1, forward strand.
GTTGGTCAGACATGTACTCTTTCAAGAGCTGCGTTTCACTCTGAAGTGGGTGACACTTGACTGTTCGTGGTCTCGGTCTGATCATCGAGCGAGCTCTCTGCTTTCATTCGGAGCTGAAGGTGGCCATTTTTGTTTTAAATCTTATTTTAACCATTTGCTTTCAGCGTGCCTTTCATTTGATTGCATTTTAAAGTATTTACTCTTTTGATTTTAGTTTAATTATATTCTTTATTTCGTCTCACGTTGATGTTTTGCACACCCAGGGTAGGCTTTCAAGGCCTGAGCACCGCGTTTGGTTTATATGTGGGTCAGGCTTCTCCCTTTGGATTATTATTTTTGTTTGTTTGTTTGTTGTTTTGGGGGTTTTTTTTACACAGATGTGGTGTATAGTTTACACCTCCAACGTGAACATATTATGTTCATGATTCATTTACTAGTAGCATTGGCTATGTCCTTGTGCGAATTCAAAATAAACGTCTCTCTGTCTCTCTTTCTCTCCCTCTGAAAAGTAATGTTTTGCATAGTTCGCCTGAGTACTGCCAATAAGAGAAAATCAGTTTCACACACAAACATACGCACGCGCGCGCGCACGCACACACATACACACGCGCGCACACAAATAGGATTAATGCGTTCACTCGTACTTAAGAAAAACACCAAAAAATCCACAAAAGTCTCCATGTCAGCCTTGACAGAAACCATCATGCAGCTGCATGATTTTACGGTGTGTTGTAAGCTTTGAGGGGATCTCAGGTGATGTATGAAGGGACGTTGTGAGAAGAATCAGATCCAACTAGCTCCAGTTTATGGCTGCTGGCAGCGAGATAAGGTGTGTGTGTGTGTGTGTGTGTGTGTGTGTAGTGGGGGGTGGCGGATTGTGAGGGGGTGGGGGTTCAAACAAGATGACTTCCAACCAGAGAGTCCGATAAAGAGCCGTGGAGCGTGAACAGTTTTGAAGTTAACAGGGTGTGGATTGAAACCACCTTGCAATAAACTTCACACCTGGATTTTAGTTGCGGCATGGGTGTCTATACCTCAGGATCTTTTTTTTTCTTTTCATCTTTCTGGTCTGAACAGATTTCACTTCCACAAGTGTTTGCGATGTTATGGCGTTAATTGATAGTTCAAAGGCCGACGCCTGTTGTTACCATAAATAAGAATGATTCAAAGGACGACGCCTATTGTTACCATAAATAAGAATGACTTTGTGGCTTTATATTAACATGTACAAGTACTAATTATTTCGACTGCTTGTTCAAAGGTTCAAAATCATTTTGATGCGAGAAATCCTATTTGGGTACAAGGAGACACAAGGGGAAAAAGAGAAAAATACAGAAAAGAAGAGAGGGGGGAAAAAAAAGAAGAAGAAAGAAGGAATGAAAGAAAAATGAGCGAAAAACGAGAAGGTAAAAATGTCACACGATGTGCACAATCGAGTGCGCACCACTGCGCGATCATGACCACATCGTGATTTCCACCATATAAACACCGTGGAACCCCAGGGATGAAAAAAAAAAAAAAAAAAAAAAAAAACCTGCACGGCACACATGCACACACGCAAATTACAATCAGCATTTCAATGGAACGGTTTCGGACGTTCGCATATTCAGCTGGTGTTATGGTAAAACACATGCACTTGTGCTTTTTATCTCTCTCTGGCTCTCTCTCTCTCTCTTTTTCTCAGTTTGTCTTTCACAGACACACACACACACACACACACACACACACATGCGCGAACGACCGCGTGCACACACACGCATACACTAAGTGTATGATATATGCCATGATTTAACACGGACAGTAAAGTAACAACACAGCATAACGCACAGTAAATATTTCAGATAAAGAGTAACCATGCAAAATGTGTACACGGCAAGAAAATGACATCAGCAGCAACAACAAACCCATGGGACCTGTCATCCTTCCTTGGACATGGGAGGGAGGAAGAACACAAACAAAACACAAACAGTGCGTTGCTGCTTGTATGTAGGTCACGTGGCTCAGTGTGTGTGTGCGCGCGCGCGCGCGTGTGTGTGTGTGTGGACGCGCGCCTGCGATTTATACATGTATGCGTGTGTGAGCGCAAATGCACGTTAGAGAGACACAGAGAGAGAGAGAGGGGAGGGGTGGAATAGTCTCACTTTCTTTAACGAAGTATTCAGGCGCATCTGCACGCACTTCATCGAAGCGAGGTGAGGCAGGGTAGCTAAGGGCGGTAACCTTACGGCTCAGCGTGAAGTTCTGCAATAAAACTTCAGAACTGATGGTGCCTTCCCCCACATTGAACAGGTCGTGCTGAGTGCCCCGCCCCTCCCCAAAGCCTAATAGGGCCATCAAAAAGAGACGAAAACGGTTCATCTGTTTTTATCTTCAACTTCATTTCCCTCTTTGCAGTTTGTTTTCTCGATGTTGTTCTTCTATTCCTCGACTGGCATCGATTTCTTGATGGTTCTTGTCAGTTGTTCTCTGTTGTTGTTGTTGTGCCACAGGTCGTCAGTTATTTTTCATCAGCTTATTTCACACTCTCAGTATAAAAGTTCATAACTTTCAAGTTCACTTTTCGCCTTCGCCTTTCTCTGTCTTTGTGTCTTTCTGTTGGAGCAAAACCGAGTGAGAACGAGACTGTGAAACAGCTTCGAATTCGTGTGTGTGTGTGTGTGTGTGTGTGTGTGTGTGTGTGTTTGTGTGTGTGTGTGTGTGTGATTAGTGATTGCAACAGTGCAACCAATAGTCCTTAGATATTTAAATAATTATGATCATCAACTAACAATAACAAATAAGAAAGAAAAAAAAAGCAACTATGTAGGATATACAGGTCACATTGCAGTAACATTCAATTGGACTGCGTGAGAGCAATTTCGAATAAACGTAACTGGTTGGACATTATTTCTTTACAGTTTTGAACAATTGTTAACCTTGCATTGTGAGCTTGGAGGAAACTGACACTGAAATACAACATGGCCTTGTATCGTCTGTTCACCATAAATACAACAGACTTTTTTTTTCTTTTTTTTTTTTAATTCAAAACTTTGTCGGTTGTCTTTCCATAGGGGCCCACGATGTGTTTGCATGAAAATGTATCCGTGGTAAACTTATAACACTGCCATTTCATCGGGAAACTACCAATCTGTGGGTACCGATTTGGCTTGCTTTCGTTTTTCGATAAGGTCTTTCCAGTAACCACTATCACAGACTCCTTAAAGCACACAAACAGCAGCCAAGACCTCAGGACTGCGATAAACGGTTCAGTGTAAGAATGAGGAAGATAAAAAAAAAAAGAATTATAATTAAAAACAAAACAAAAAACCCTGCCATTTTCAGATTAAAATTGGAAGATCTACCGCATCTTTTTTCTTCTCTTTAAAAAAAAAAATTCTATTATTACTATGATTATCATTATTGATATTATTGTTATTATTCCTTTTTACACACAACAGCGACAGAAACGTTTCCTCCTCACCTTTTTTTCTTTAAGACTCATCACACACACAGCAGCCCGCGTGTCGAATAATAATGAAGGCATCCTGACTTCTGTTCGTTCACTCATTAACGAACACCTTCCCACGCGGCCTGCGTTGTTTGAGGGACAAGACACTCCTTCACGTTCACCTCTTTCGCAGTTTGACAGCTCCACACACCTGAGTGGAGTGCTGTCCTGTTTTACACACACACTGCTGCCACAGCGCTAAGCCGACAGGCGGGCAAGCAGGCAGGCCGAGTCAGGCTCTCTGTGCTATGCGGAACCTGTGAAGTGACCTCTCGTGTCGTTGGGTTTAAGCGTAGGTCAGGCATCTGCCTCTCAAACACTACAGCCGCCGGTCAGGCAAGCAATAAAGCACTGCGTGGTGTGACCCAAACGTTCCTGAAGCGCCGTGACTGAGTAGGAACTGCTGTTGTCTATGGTGGACGACTGGCATCAGGATCGGCTAAACTGATTAAGATAAATAGCATTAAAGTCGGAGGACCTAGCTAGACTGTGTGCGACTTCAAATTGATGTGAGCTACTGATACTGATACTGAGTGACCGTCTGGGTAATAGTCAATCCCAAGTCACGTGTGCTTCATGCACTTGTCGCACAAACAAGAACCTTATGTACCAAAAGGGTTGTCCATAGCAAAAGTCTAAAGAGAACCTCCTTTGATAGAAAAAAACAAACAAACAAAAAACAACAGATACGCTCAGTAGAGGAATCTTCTATAATGTCGTGACAAAAACACATAACTGATGTAAAAAGAAATAGTTTGATCTAAACGAAACCAAACGGGATATAGTTTACAGAGTATGCATACAGATCTTACAATGTACAGCGCAGCTGAACATATTTTACTTGGGAAAGGCGCAGCAGTTAAAATTAAAAAGAAATTAAAATGTACAGAATATACAGCTTTTGTTGCTAGTGACCTGCCATACTTCTGTGGCCAGACACCCTCACCCACGGTGTGAAACCTGACGGTGAACGAGTTATAAGGAGGTAGCGGCCAGTCAGTTCAGAACTGACACACCTCTGGAGGGGGAAAGGGGGTTGGGTGGGCGGGAGGGAGGGTGGGGGTGGGGGGTAAGGGAGGGAAATAGGAGAGAGGGAGGAGATGGGGTGAGGATGGGCTGGAGTGAAGGGGGTTGGGGAGGGGCAGTCGGTGTTGACAAGGAAAACTCGCTGTCCCGTTAGCGGGTCATTGAACAATGCTTCTTTTGTTTCCATTGATTTTCGCCGTCCATCCTTCTCCCAGCCTAACCTCCCCACCTGTCTCGTCCCTTCGCTTTGTGTGTGTGTGTGTGTGTGTGCGCGCGCTTGCTTGCTTGTGTGTGTGTTTCACTTTCTAATGGAATGTGTACGTGCGTGTGCGTGTGTGTGTGTGTGTGTGTGTTTCACTTTCTAATGGAATATCCACAACATACTTGTGTCAGCGGAAAGATTTGTTTCATCTGAGGCTCCTGTAACTTGTCTGACGTCTTGAAACTGGCTACCTATAAGAAGTGTTTCCTGCGGAATTTTTTTTCTCTTTTCTATATCTACAAAACAGTTGTCCCAAAAAAGTTTTAAAAAGTAATCTAAACAGTGTTTTCTAACGTATTTATTCCCCAATCCCCCTTTCAACAAAGGGCCTCGTTGATTCTCCAGAGTTAAGACACAAATCGTGAGGTCTGTCATTTGGTGTCAGAGGAAAACAGAAGCTAACGATCAACGATGACATGTAGTGCGAAAGGCGCCGCGTGAAAGAAGTAATTTTTCTCAGCGCGTGTGCTGTAGCGTATGGATTAGTTAGCATGCTTTGACACCTTGGAACTGAAACTAACGATCAGTGCCTGTGACTCCTGTGACGACTAACAATGATGGTTTGCAAGTCCTCAGTCCCGCCTCCAACCCCTCCCTCCCTGCCATTGTCCAGGTCGTTTCGCAAACTGTTGTTACAGCCAAGGTACACACTGACACACCAGGGGACACACACAATGACTAAACACACACACACACACACACACACACACGTACGAACTGCACACAGACACACACACACATGTATTTACTGCACACACACACACGCATGCACGTGCTCACAGACACAGTATGACTTCACACACACGCACTCTCTCTCTCTCTCTCTCGTTTCTTTTTCTCCATCAGTAGACAAATGTTTCCATCAGTCTATCAATTGCTCTTTCTCTCACACACAACCCATCCTCTTCCTCGCTTCATTCATTCAAAGGGATGAAGTTGGCGAACAGAAAACTTAAGGTCAGATAGAAATATTTGTAACGATTCAGCGGTTGGAGCACTGTGTGTGTGTGTGTGTGTGTGTGTATGTTTGTGTGTGTGTGTGTGTGTGTGTGTTTCTGTGTGTGTGTGTGCTTGCTTGCTGTTCTTTTCTTTTGTTCGTTACACTATCATCATCCCCTTTATATGCCTCTGTACACTTTATACAGCTCAAATTTTGGATACAGCAGCTGATAAAGTGTTTGACCTCTAATATGAAGAGCGCTCAGCGTCTGAAAAACACCATGTGTGAAAATGATTATGATCAGTATTATCGTGATAGACTCGCAAGGCCTCCCACGGTGAGCCGGTGTATCAACCTCAAACTACCACCTCGCCAGATTTTACCCTGTGGCCATTCTGGACTACCCCCCTGGGTCACATGTGACCCTCTCAATAGTAGTAAATCACCGCCTTTGTACGGGTTCAAAACATTACAAAAGGCATAGTACGCGTCATTGAACAGCCATTACAAAAGGAAAGAGGGACAGTTTTTTACCCAACATGTAGGCAACCATACTCCATTTTCAGGGGTCCAGGCTAGTCGAAACAGATCCTGGAGTTAATCTTGGCCAGCCCGATTTCACCCCAGGGGTAAAAAAACCAATGGGGGTAAGCACAGCCTGCTACATGGGGTGGTGATAATCAGGGTGATGACACTGTGATCAGCGGTGTTAGGGTCCGATCACTGATCTAAACTCAGTTGGGGCTGATCGCTATCTGCCCACGGCTGGAGGGCACGGACATGCTTGGCCCTCCACTCCTCCCTCGTGAATGATCAACACCTGCATGTGCTGACAGTGGATTTGGAGGATCAGCAACGTCGTGGGTGACACCGTTCCATTTTCACTTGGTTCACTCACTGTGGCTATTTGGCTCCCAGTTGTGTGTGTGTGTGTGTGTGTGTGAAAGATATAAGAAAAATGTTATGGGAACCTAAAATGAGGTCCAGAGACATTCATAACCTCACCGATTTATTTTGTATGTTTGTTTTAAATTTAAGATAAAAAGACTTTGAACAGAGTAATAATACTAACTATAAAGGAGACATTATACCGGGAGAAGGGCCTGGGGGCATGCAGTCACAAGCACACATTCCAACAGCTACAGAACTGCAGTGGGTGACAGATCAAGATCTGTATAATCTGTCAGCATCAAACACACATACAGAAACACACTTCCACAGAAAATTTGTTTAAATCATTATCATTCATTTATTCATGTTTTGAACATAGCAAATCAAGTGATAACATTATCAGCAACTACAGTAGACAATCTACCCCCCACCTCCACACACACCCACCCACACCTTCCACAACACATGTCCAAAGAAAAATAGTTTATAAAATTATCATTCATCCACCAAAAAATAATTTACAAAATATAACAATCATTCATTTACTCATAATTCAAACATAGCAAATCAAGTGGTAATATCATCAGCAACTACAGTACACAGACAAACTTTCACGAATACATCCAATTCATTTCACATCATTTAAAGCACTGCTGACCGCAAGAACCACCTGGGGGCTGCAGAACATACAAACCATTGAATCAAGATGACAAACACAGAATGGGTACATTTCAGGGCTCACAAATATTAGTACAGGAAGGTAAGTAACTGAGGGCAGAGAATACACGCATAGAGAACTTCAAGAAAAAAGAAAAAAAATTCAAACGTGATTGGACACACAGCACCAATCTGTCATCAAACTGAGAACAGCTCTTGCACAAGTCAAAACAAACACTTAGAAATGAATAGTATATAAAAGCAGGTATAATTAAAACACAACATAAATGGGGAAAAAAAAACACCACCAAAAAACACACACCTTGTGACAGATTGTCTTACTGGCTCATGCTGGTGTTTCTTAACTGGTGAGTAATCATGGATAATCACAAAATATTGTGTTGTATTGCATTGTACTGTCTCACTTTAAGAAAAAAATCAGGTCCCACTGTACACGTTGCCATGCTGACAAGAATGGGTAACAACATTTTTTTCACTCATTCATACAACCAGGAGGATGATTTTAAGTCAAAAATAAAATAAAAAATAAAATAAACTTGTTGTCACAACCTGAATTGATTGACCCTGCACCACTAGCCAGCAAGAGCTTTTGCACTGGGGTCGTCTACGGTGGTCTAACCAAATCAAATTACGGTGCTTAGAGCCTCACCAACCATTAAGGCCATCTCAAGGCTATCACTACATTAGCATCTACTTAAAAGTCAAGGGTAAAAAAGGTACAATAAAAACTAGTCACCGCTTCAACCTTTCCACTCAAGTTTAAAAACCTTCCAGAGTTTTAAAACCTTCAAATCTGATTAAAAATGTTCACTTCTGTCAAGAAGTCCATCAGCGTCCACAGAGGGACATCACAAAACAAAGTCTTCAGAGAATGCGCCTTGTAATATCTGGGTCTAACGTCATGCAGATCCCAGCAGTTTACGCTGGTTTGATGCCCAACCACTCTTCAAATCAAGTGCTGCTGCTTACAGCCCAGCTGAACACAGAGGGGCCATTTCAGCGTTGAATATCCATCTGCTGGTAAAAACCAGGAAAAGATGGAGGAAATATGCACCAGTGTAACTCTGGAAAAAACCAAAAGGCAGAAAGGGTGCCAGCCCCTATAAGTTCAGGGGAGACCAGCATCAGGCATGGAACAGATGTGACTGTGACATTCTCTGCTCCATTGTCAGCAGACTTCACACTGTACCATAAATGTTACAGAAAGGGCACACTGTGATCGTACGTAACATCAAATCAGGACTGGGCCAAAGTAAAGCACCCTGACGGAACAAACTGAAGAGTGATGCACATACCTCCCAGTGGGGGTGATGTGCACAAAAAGATATACCTGATGTACCATGGTTTTCATTACAAATATGCTGTATTGTGCTGACACAGACACACTGCCAGTGGATGGTGCTGAGTTCTTCAAGCAGTGCACTGTGATATGTCAACTGATAATTCTCGTGTATCACGTCACTGTAGTAATTTCAAAATCAACATCAAATAAATGTCGCTAGTAAATCAAACCAAATTATAGTGTTTAGAGCCTCGCCGACCACTAAGGCCATCTAACGTCAGGCATGGAGCAGATGTGACTGTGACATTCTCTGCTCCATTGTCAGCAGACTTCACACTGTCCCACACATTTCATGGAAGGGGAACAATGTGAAGTGTTCTTACGGATTCAACATCATTGCAAATGTTACATTAACATTATGAATAGTGTAATGGTGTGCTCCATGTCTTGTCAGCCAACTGCCCAACAGCAATTCAACTAAAATTTTTTTTCAAAACAGCAGTGTTTTACGGTTACAAACTTATACACAGAAACGCATCCGGACATTATCGCATCCAAAGTGTCAAGTACCAACACCTTTTAATCTTTTTTTTTTTTAATCTACAGCAGATGTGGTGTGGCATACATCAATCGGTCCACATGCTCTTACGCCTCCTTGAAACCGAACTTGAACACCTTTTTAGAAATAGAAACGTATCCGTACATTATTGGATCAAAAGTATCAAACAACATGTTTTTATTTTTCACACATATCAAATCAAATCAAATTATGGTGCTTAGAGCCTCGCCAACCACTAAGGCCTTTCAAACATATACATGTATGCTTACATCATAGCAATACTTCTTGTCTTCATAAGCAGAAGTATGTCCTGAAAGCATAAAAAATCAAAACAGTACAACTTTTTTGTTCTATCTGCATAAAACAGAACTATATCCTTCCACAGTGCCAAGCAGCAACACCATTAAAGCCTTCAAACACAGAAACGTATCCTTGCATTATCGCGTCAAAAGTGTTGTCCATGCATGTGCAAGCTGCACAATAAAGACCATGCCAGGTGCAGACAAGAAGGACCAGACTCACATTATCACTGAATATATGATTATACCTTCCTGTTCTACGTTGTGTACAGCCCAATCAACCCTGGAGGCCATCACTGGGCTGATAACACACCCCACCATAACCACAAAACAAATACCACAACAAAACAAAAGAAAAAAGAAAGAAAAGAAAATTTAAAAAGCAAATCAAAGTTAAAAACACAAGTCAAAAACACTGATTTCCCTCAGGAACTGGAAAAATGATGTCGGGGGGGGGGGGGACATCCCAAAACAGGATCTTCATGGACCTACTTGTAAAATGTGTCTGATATCATGCAGATCCCAGCAGTCTTTCCAGTCAAACCAACCAAGGTGACTGGCAAAGTCTAGGCACAGAACAGATTCACCTGCACTCTGTGTATGGAACCCTATCCAGAATGCAATTTAAAGCAAATCAAATCATATTGTTTATAGCCCAGCCGACCACGAAGGCCATAATTTAAAGCAAAAACATAACCTTCCATTTCTGTGGTTTGAACCATCCAATGTGCATGGCATCCAAACGCTGGATGAAATGAGAACCCAAGCTGACTACCTGCGGTACCTCACTCCACTCACTTAAAAAAAGAGAAGTTTTTACACTGGGCATTGTGACACATGTGGGTCATCAGACCCATCACAATGCCAAAGAACATTTGCCACTGTTGCCTATACTTCGTACGATTGTCAGACACGAGACTATACAACACAAGATGTACCAATATTCTGCACTCCTGAAGTTAGACCCATGACATTGCCAAAAAGCATATGCCATTGTTGCCTATACTTCGTACGATTGTCAGACATGAGACCACACCAGAGCACATGTATCAATATTCTGCACTCCTATCAAATCAATGCAAACTATGGTGCTTAGAGCCTCGCCAACCAGTAAGGCCATCTCAAGGTTATCGCCACGTTAGCATCTACTTTAAGTCAAGGGTTAAAAGTATGATAAAAATGTATCAGTGCTACAATCTTTTCACTCAAAAAGTATTGGCACTGCAGTGACAATAGTCAAGAACCAGGCAGAAATGACCCACAGAGAGAACACTTGTACAAAGCGAGACCTGTCCTATCCAATCTTCAGGGAAATTCCAGTGTATACTGTACAAACCAGATCAATACATTGCAGTGGATGAATCCCTCCTCCTTGGAAAGGACAGTTGATGTTCTGCAAATATATCCCACATATCAAGATGCACCAGTAATGTGAATCAAGTGGGTACATATATAGATTTCAGGTGTATACAGGAAAATAAGATCCTGTCTTCCAGATGGAAAACATTCTTCCTGCTGATACACAGCATCTGACTATGTCAGAGTGAGTTGTTGCGCGTGTGAAGCGAACCTGTTCAGGTATGTGAATATTCTTGTCTCTGAATGTAATATTCTCTCTCTCTCTCTCAAAAAACAAAAAAAAATTATACATATATATATATATATATATGACTCACTGCCAAAAGGTGGGCAAAACAACGGCTGTGTATTTTCAATATCAATAAAATCATATCCATTTACGCTGTATTAGTTTTACTTTGAAACAATGTTGAAAAATGCCCAAAGAGACAATGGAGACAATATAGTCCAGCAAACCCTAAAATCTAAGAAGCATTGTGCAGCTCAGCATCCAAACAAGTGAAGACATGTGAGAGAAAAAGCGTGAATATCATTACAGAAAAAAGGCAGAAAAAGAGTAGGCTTTAAAGGCCAGTATAGAGGTCCTCTCAAGTGGAACAAGAAGAACAGTCCAGTTCTACTCCACAGGTAGAGCACTCAACCCACGACAGTTCTCCAACTTCCATTCTACATACACATGTAGAGAACATTTCACAGAACCGAGACAAGGAGAGTCTGTCACACAAAAGATATCTAAGAAAGATCTTTCAGAATACTTCTTATGCAAGTGACACTGGATGTTCAAACAAGTATTTGAAAAACTCACAAGAAAGGAATTTGTGTCATATATCCCCAGGAAGCAAATTTCAAGCAGTTGAGGAATTCTATGACACTCATGCAGCTGAGGTTCCTTGCAAGTCTGCCAGGTATAACAAACAGCTGGCAAAGCCTGTCAGTGAACTCCATCAAGAGTTAAAAGCAAAGAGTGAGGAAATGAAGATTTCACTGAGAACTTTCCATCGTTTGAAACCAAAAAGCATACAGTCAGTGACAAAATCAAAGTTTCACCAATGTCTTTGTGAACTGTCACAATCCAAAAGAAAAACCAACTTAAAAAAACAAAACAAAAAAAACTTCACCTTTTCTTGATGAACAAGTGTGAGAGTGTATACTCAATGTTAAAGGAAAGTGTATGTGTGTGTGTTTCAGGGTAAATTTCCAATGAATTATTGTTTAGATAGGCAGTGTTTACACTGTGGGATTGACAAAGTGCAAGCCAGACTTGAAAGAGAGGTGGGTAATCTGTTAACAGAACAGGTGAAATGGTGAGAGGTGGGAACTGGTGAAAATGGGCACTTCTTCAAGAATGGAGAAAAGTGAGCAAAAGTGGCAGTGTGAATGAGTGTCTGAGAGAGCTGATGAAAGAGCTTGGACCTCAGTATAGACACAAGTTCAATGCAGAGTGGCAGAGAAAGAAGACTAGAAGGGTTTATTCCAGCTGTCAGTCGAGTGCAAAATACCACATTAAAACCCATGTGGTTGACTGAGCGGCATTTTCCAATCAAGGAAAACAAAGGAAATCCTGACTGTACTGTTTGCAGGAGTAATGAGGGGTGGAAGAGGTGCCAGACAAAATGGCGCTGTAAACAGTGCAACCTGCCCATGTGTGTGGTAGCTCTACCATTTGAAAAGAAACCTGCCAGAAGATTTGGTTTTTGTTGTACTGGATTTTGCAGAGAATTTTCTTCGCAAATTCCAGGACGAACCCCAGGGTGCCCACACAGGTCACAGTGTTTCCTGCTGTGGGTCACAGTAGATACTTGTGTGGAGAGCTGGGGGTGAGACAATCTCATCTTTCTGACAGATGATCTTCATCATGATGCCTGTATAACAGGTTTTTATTGATAAGATCTTGAAATATGTTTCTAAGCTCAGAAACATGAATAAAGTTCTACCGATTAGTGACGGCTGTGCTGCACAATTCAAATCAAAACTGTTTTCCTGGCTCACTTCACATTGCCACACTCAAAAGGTGCATCAATTGAAAGGGTGTTTTTTTGGTGCACGCTATGGCAAGAAAGAGTGGTGTGGTGGGGCAGTGAAGAGGAATGTGACATGAGACATTGCTACTGGGGCTGTCACTATCCAGGAGGCTCTGGACATGTTCAATCATTGTTCGTATGCAAAATGAGTGCACAGGCTGAATGTGTGTGTGTGAGGCTGACAGGCAGCGGACAAGAACGCCTGTTCCAGTGTTGAAACATCTTTGTCCTGAGGTTTTTGTTTTGGTTTGGAACTGAATGAAAGAATTGAAAGGAGACTTGGACGCGAGTGTGGTACGAGTCTACATGGGTGCATGACACAACCCTTCACACCTCGTCCCCCTACATGAGGGTAAAAGAGAGAATTGGAGAGACCAATATTAGAAGTTTCAGAAAGGTGGGATAATGTTGTGTACATGAGAAGAGAAAAGACTCTTTAGAAAGTTTTCTGGTGATGAACAGGATGTAGATGAATAAATGAATGCAAGTTGATTCTGGGAGACTTGAAGCTTAGCTCACTGTCTGAAACAATATCATTCATCTCACAGCATCTTCAAGGACCTGCAAAGAGAGAAGTATATCCCAAACATTGACAAGATGCGGTGTGCTGTGTGGTCTACACTGTACAATTTCATTTTGTGCTGGATGTCTCACTGAGCAGAAGTGCAAAAGTTTGCAGAACTTTCACAGAGGTGCGATACTGGACAATATCCCAAACACTGACAAGATGCGGTGTGGTCTGCACTGTACCGTTCAATGTCCACAGATCAGCAGCCCCATCACTGACAGTGTCCAAGAGGTGAGGACAGTCGCTGCTTCTACCAGAGGGCCCTTGCTCGTGGTGAGGGGCCTCCTAGCCAGTCAACACACCTCTCACACTTTCCTCTCTACAACAATGGCCCACAAACTGATTCTCCTCTACTGACGCATGTCTGATGAGACCCTACTTGGGTGCAGGTTACAAGGTACCTTGATCACAAATGAGCGCCTGAATGCCACCATCTGGGTGCGGTGTCTTCATGGGCATATGCAGGTTATAAGACTATGATATAAGCTGTGTCAAAATCAAATCAAATCACATCAAATCATGCTGTTTATAGCCCAGCCGACCACAAAAGAGCCATCTAAGGGCTGATCACCCACCCATCAGTTCTTCAAACCAGTCAAGATCTCAACTCACTCCGGACAAATAGTTCTCTCCCTTGCTTTTCCCTGCAGACAACCCATTTGTTAGAGTTAGGAAAAAAAACAAAATCACAAAAAATAAAAAACATAAACTGAATGAAACTCACTGTACTTGACCCACTGACCCCTCTCCACACGTTGTGTGAATGCCCACCCTCCTCCCTCTTCACTGCTCTCAGAAGCTGTCACTATCTCATCTTCTTGCTGGTAGTTTTCTTCACTGCAGATACTTTATTCAATGTCTTCATCATCCTCGTCGATGTTGAAATTTTCAGTCTGAAGCATTTCAATCATTTCAGCAGCAGTAAAAGCCACTGTCGTGATCTTGTTTGCTCCAAAAATTTCCACTTGAAACAGCATCCAAAAAATGGCTGGCCTTGATTTCTGGCATTCTGTTATGGGAAACAGTGATGAAGAAGTATTGGATTTTGAAGGATTTACTGCAGAAGACTTCATAAAAGTGCAGCCAACTGATGCCGAGAGTGACCTGGATATGGACTGGGATGAAATCATTGAGATGATGAACGAAATGTCCGAAAGTTCGGAAGAAGAAGAAGATTTCCAGGAACAGCCTAATGGAACGTGGTCTGATGCTTTCCAAAACAACGATGTCAACGAATTTTGTGAAGATGTGAGGCCAGAACACACACTTCCAGTTGATTCACAACCACTGGACTATTTTCATGTTCTTGTGCCAGAGTCGTTCTTTCAGACTTTGGTGGATAAAACGAACCTGTATGCAGAACAAATCCAGGAAGCGAAAGGGAAAGTTGACACACATGGCGCCCAACGAATGCTAGTGAAATAAGACTTTACACTGCGATTGCTGTCATGACGGGGATCCTCAAACTTTCCAGGCAGCGAATGTACTGGTCCACAGACGATAATAGTGCACATGTCATCAGTTTCAACCTTGATGAGCGAAAATCGCCATGCAAAAATCGGACAATATTTACATCTGAACGACTACACAAAATTCATTCCTCGTGGTCAACCAGGGTATGACCCCCTCTTCAAAATTCGCCCACTGCTGGAAATTGTGAAAACATCATTCCCTGAACACTACAAGCCAGGCAGAGAAATAAGCATTGATGAGGCAATGGTGAAGTTCAATGGGAGACTCCACTTCAAACAATACATACGTCAAAAGCCAACACCATGGAGAATCAAGGTTTGGTGCTGCTGTGAGCCAAGGAATGGCTATCTTCTTGACTTTGACATCTACACTGGCAAGACTGGCCACACTGCCAAAGACAAGTTCTCTCTTTTTTTTTCTTTTTTTTTTAGTGTGTGTGTGTGTGTGTGTGTGTGTAATTGCTTGTGTGTATGTGTAAAATAAAAGTGTGTGTGTGTGTGTGTGTGTGTGTGTGTGTGTGTGGATGTGTGTGTGTAATTGCTTGTGTAAGTGAACTTTGTGTGTGTGAAGAGAAGTGTCAGTGCACAAGCGTCTATGTGTACTGACTCAGTTATTTATTATTTCTAATCCTTCCACAGGGGGGGCTTGGTCATCATGTGATGACAGTCAGAAAAAATTACCTGGAAAAGAATCACCATTTTTTTTTTCGACAATTTCTTCACCTCCCCAACCCTTCTGAAGGAGTTGCTGCAGAAGAGGACCTACTCCTGTGGGACCTGTAGGGTGAACTGCAAGGGCTGGCCCAAGGGCCTCGTCTTCACCCAAAAAACAAAGAAGAGCCAGAGGATGAAGCCAGGTGAAGTGTGGATGCGACAGGATGGGCATCTGGTTGCAACTGCGTGGCAGGACAAGCACACTGTCACTGTCAGAAATTCAGCCCGAGATAGGAACTGCCATGTGCAAATCAGGAAGAGGTAGGTCTATGCAGTTTATTTTTGCAGTGCATACAACATTCATTTCTTTTCAGATCACACTTTATTTCAATTCAGTTTAGCAATAACATATTCACACATACACACATACATGCATGTGTGCATACACATATACTCAAAAAGATTGTTTGCTTTTGTGTGTGTGTCTGTGTGTGTGTGTGTGTGTGTGTGTGTGTGTGTGTGTGTGTGTGTTCTGCAGGACCCAGAATTGAGAAAGCCATCCCACAGCCAATCCTGACATATAACCACAACATGGGTGGTGCTGACTTGTTCGACCAGATGCGGGGATACTTAAATGTCTGGGAAGGCAGTGTAGAAAATGGTGGAGGTATCTCTTCTGGTTTTTCATGGAAGCAGCATTTTTGAATGCCTTCATCATTTTCAAGAACAGCACACAGCCAAAACCAAGGAGCAGCAAATTCCATGACCCTTTGTATTTTCGTCTTGGCCTTTTTGACAGTTTGGTAAAGGGGAACGTGGTGACCAAGTGACAAGTTCAGCAGCCCATGTCTTTCGCTGGAAGAGCCATTTCAGATCCAGCAGAGCATGCAGTGAACAGAATGATAGGCAGAAAAAAAACATGGTGTCCACTGCCAAAAGGAAGGCAGATGTGCCCCCAGTGGAAGAGGTGTACAAACTGTGTATGGCTGTGTGTCCACCTGTGCAAAGGCCTTTGCTTTGCGCAGTTCCATGCACAGCTCCTCCAGTGAACCACAAGTTCTTTTTTTCTTTTTCTTTTTTCTTGTTTTATTTTGATAATGAGATGAAACTTGAATTGTTTCATTCATCGGTTTTCTCCCTACCCGGTTTAAGGGGGCTACTTTAAACTTGTCATATAGCAAGATCAGTATTCATGCAACAAAAAAACATTTTTTTTATTGAACAGTTTCCTTTCTTCTAATTTAAAATGTTTCCTTTCTTCTAATTTAAAATGAATTTTAAATAACATGACTGTGTTAAAATTACGGAGTTATCTCCCTTACGGTATGTTTTCAGATAAAAATATGGTATGTTTTCAGATAAGTAAGTGCAAATTGGTGCATGCACAAGAGGGTTAATTCAATCTATCCATGATCAGTCTCAACGTGCTCTGCGTTTTCTCAGCCCTGCTAGTCAGCAGTGCACAAGTCGCCCTCCTTTATCCCTTTCCCCATCCCCACTCTATCCCTTTCCCTATGCCCACAATTTCAACGAACGAGTGTGCTCCCTCTCAGGGAATCCAACACGGACTTAGTCCTCCACTTCGCACACTCAGTCTGCTCCTACATCTCATATGTCTGTGATGGTGGCTGTGGCCACAAACCACATGCCCCTCGTGCAGCATGCCCCGACTGTCTCGCGTCTGACAGCGACTGTTTCGGGTAGGGATGCCCTCCCTCTTGGTAGGGAGGAAGATGAACCACTAGAGGACACACACGCCCACACGCGTGCACCCTCCCCTTGCTCTGAGTCTCAGATTCAAGGTAAATTAACCCATTCAATGAGCATTTTCAGCTTCCTTCTCCACATTCCCACACAAGTTATACACATTTTAGTTTTAATTCAATTACCTATCACTGGTTTTAGTATTCAGAATTTTCTGTTCATCATTATGCTGTTATGCTGTTCTGACAAAATCTTCTTGGCAGAGTCGAGTCCTCTTTCCTTCAATTCTGCTGGCAGTCAGAGAGTTAAAAAGTGCCCAGACTACAAAGAATTCAATCCACAATTTCAATTTTCTTTTTTCACTGTATGTCCCCAAGGCATCTACAATTGTTCTGACAGTACAATCCATTGCCATGACTGACTGATCAGTGACTCGAAGATCAAAAGATCTGAATTTACCTCATAATCAAATGCCACTGGACAGGAGACATTCCTCCACACAACAACAAACCACAAGTGGTCACACAACGCATACACACAAACAACTAACGAGCATATATTCACACACACACATACACACACACACACACACAGAAACCCACACTGGCAAACAAGTATTATATAGGAAATGCCCAGTCCCCCCTTCATGAAGTCACAATCTCACTCAATGCTGCCTGAACGAGCACAATCCATAAAACGAACCCTGCTTACACTTTCACACCCTGAATGTTTGTATGACACATCCCTGCATTACTGAACAATACATATTACAAATAAAACAAACAAACAAAATGACAATGAAAGATCTTTGCACAACCCAGCAGGTTTTACAATCTGGAACTTTTTTGGTCACTGTTCTAGCTGTGCGTCAAGGATTTATTGCCCAATTATTTTTTTCACCCTCACACTGCCTTGCACACCACCGTCTGCTAACCACACCGTCACAACTATGAAAGGATCAACATCAGAGTTTCTCTCACCGAGCCTTTTGAGTATTGGTATGCATACATACATCAACCTGTCAGCATTCACTTTGTCAAACCTGAACGTCTTCATCGGAGGGGGGTATAGCCGATGTGGTGGGGGTGATCTTGATGTCGGCAGTGGATGCTGAGGAAGAGGAGGAGGAGGAGGAGAACTTGTCGATAAAGATCTGCTCCAGCCAGTGAAGCACGTCATCCACTTTGCGACGATGGTCGTGGATTGTCTTCTCCTCTGGGGGCTCCAGGCGATGTTTGACCGACTGCAACATCTGGCCGCAGAGATTCAAGACTGGTTTACTGTCCATATGCAGGTATCTTACAGAAATTCACAATTCGTCAAGTGCAAAATTAAAATAAAAGTTATCATAAACTTAAGCTGAGTGTGTACATTAAAATACAAGAATACTTTATGATCTCTAAAAGAAAAAAAAAATTGACACACTTGCTGATAAAAAGGTGGCATATAAAATGTTGACATCATGTCCACAGTACAGCAGAGAGTTTTATCTCTGCACAAGATTCAGCTTTTAAATATTTAAATACTTAATCATTATCCATATAATCATTATTACTATGATTACCTTGGAGAGGCAGGTGATGCCGAGGGAGGACTTGTACACACAGGACAGTCCCACACGGCTGCTGTATGTGGCGTACTTCTCGGCCAATTCACTGGCTGGGCCCAGGATCTCTCGCATGTTGTCCCTGTACACCATGCTGTAGCTGAACTGGTAGGGTGTGTCTGAAACATGCCACAACCCCACGTGATAACAATAACAATGTACATTTCAAAAAATATCTTAATGTTACTGACTGAATTTCATCCTGTGGAATGTAAAGATGTCTCTTCTTAAAAAAGCGATGTTTGTAGATAAATTCTGATATAACTGCAGCAGAGATAACAAAGGAATATTTTCTGAATTTAAACTGGTTAATAATGGTATATTCTTACTGTTAAAACACAGAATCACTGCTCCAGAAGGCAGACAGACTGACAGACAAATAGACAGATAGAAAAAAAGATACAGATAGACAGACAAACTTACTACAGAGGTATTCCTTTGCCACCTCATCACTGATGGTGAGGCAGCGGATGTCTGACACGACACTGTTGTTGTGAGGACTGTAGGGACTGATGATCAGACCCACAAAGTGGTTTCCCCCTTTGGCAAACCAGTACTGAAAGCACACCAATACCACGTCCACGTCATTCCCATGTTGAAAACATATACTCAATTAACAACACAACAAAGAGAATGATATTAGATATATGTATAAAGAGAAAGAAAATCAAAACCACCATCATCAAAATTACAAATGGTCTTCCGACTTGCACAGAAACTAATTACCCAGATATAATTTCAGATATAAGTTGTTCGCATCTCGGAGGACAGGCTCCTCGACAACCACATGACTGCCAATGTCTTTTATTGAACTCTATACATTATGATGATCCTTATCTGACTGCTCTTGTATTTCATTTGATGTTCTCCATGCCTCTGTCTGGGTAAGTAAAAGTAAAAACAAAAAAAAAAGAAGCATGTCTTGCTGTAAAAGATTGACAAAAACATTCCTCTCACACCAATGAGATACACCTCCAAACCAAAAGCACTGCAAAGAGATATTGAGAGTAGAATCATGTAACAGAATAAAGCTTACCTGGAACTTTTGCTGTGTCTCTATGTCACGCACAGAGGGGCTGGGAGCAAAGGTGGGGTGGGAGTGGTACCACCCCACCACCCGCATCCCCACATCCTCTATCTGCTCACTGGCATGGGTCTGCGACACTGCACATAGTAATCAAACAGTCCACACATGTATGTCTCTTCACAAAGACATGAGTTTGCAACATTGTAAATGATAACTAAACAGTCTGTACATGTATGTCTCTTCCTGTAGACAGGAGTTTGCGACACTGCAAATGATAATCAAATAGTCCCTACATGTACGTCTGCAAACAGATACGAGTTTGAACATTGCGAATGATAATCAGTCCACACATGTACGTCTTTTCACACAGACATGAATTAGCACACTGTACATGATAATCGAACAGTCCGTACATGTACGTCTCTTCACACAGACATGAGTCTGCTAAACTGCAAATGATAACCAGTCAGTCTGTAGATATACGTTTTTTCACATCAACATGAGTCTGCAAAATTGCAAATGAGTACCAAACAATTCATGTATGTGCACTTGTCTGTACAGCAGTCAATAATATAAATGATGACAAGGAAGTGGGAGAGACAGACAGGCAAACAGAAAGAAAATACACTGAACAAAAACAAAAAACAACAACAGCAGACAAACATTTTACACTAAAATCTTCCAAATAAAGACAATGTCCATTAACTCTCTCTATACGAACAACAAAAAAGTGATCGATGCCAGCATTCTGCCACTGCTGACATTATCCTAATACAACCAGACGGTTCTCGTGGTGAAGGGGTGGATGGAGACAAAGAACATCGCATTTCTAATGACGGAAGCTACAGGCTGGGCCACTGAAGATGCCCACTAGTCATCAGACTTTGGGGAGGCAGGGGGGGGGTGGGGGGTGAGCTAGGGGACGGAAGAAAGGAAGAAGGCTAGCTGTCCTGAGTTAATACACAAGCAAACAGACAAGGAATTGTCAATGTGGGAGTGGCAGCTCAAGAAATGCAGATGAAGAAGAACCATCATCATCAACAGGTGTGTGCGAGTGTGTCCTGATTACCTGGGTCCATCTCGCACTGCATGCCGGTGCTGATGCTCTTGCAGGGGATGGCCATGCTGATGGTCAGACAGGAGGTCCCCTCATCGTAGCGCCCGCCCAGCATGCCAATCACCTCCGTGCGGGAGATGTGGGCATGGATGTCCATCACCGCCATTGCCGTGCTCATCACCTCCAGCTGGAATGGTGCCTTTGACACAGGACATTGAATAATTATCATCACTGTATCCATAACCTGAGGGTCCTAGGTTCGAATCTCGGTCATACAGCCTGGTGGGTAAAGGGTGGAGATTTATCCGATCTTACAGGTAATCATATGTGCAGACCTGCTTGTGCCTGAACCCCTTTCATGTGAAAACACAAGTAGAACATCAAATACACACGATAAGATCCTGTAATCCATGTCAGCATTCGATGAGTTATGGAAACGAGAACATACCCAGCATGCACACCCCTGAAAAATGGAGTGTGGCTGCCTACATGGCGTGGTAAAAATGGTCATACATGTAAAAGCCCACTCGTGTGCATACGAGTGAACGTGGGAGTTGCAGCCCATGAATGAAAAAGATCATCATTGTATTCATAACAATAATTATTAGTACCAAACATGATTTTTCTAGAATAATTATTTACACACGACTTTTCTTCCAGCAGGAACAGAGCTAGGTGAAAAGAATATACAGATTATTCAATAATCAGAATCATTATATCTATAATGATAAAAATCATTATCATAGTATCGATTTTTACATATGATTTCTAACAGACATGGAGGAGAAGGGAAGGGGTGAAGGGAAACACAGATCATTAAACAATTTAATCATTATATCTATGATACTAATGATCATAATATCAATAATTATAAATGATTTCTGATAGGCATGAAGGAGAAGGGAAGGGGTGAAGGGAAATCTGATGGGGAATCTGAATATCTGGAAAAAGAAAATTCAACATAATAAAATCTCAACAACAAAAATACAAAAAAAACAAAAAAAATAACCTCCTCTCAAAACACACACACACCTACATATATACACATATACAAACATAAACTCCCTCTCTCTCACACGAAAGCCCAGTTTGAAACACGAGTCAAGTGATTCACACACGACACGCAGAGCAGCCAACCTGTTTGTCTTGTGAGAACAGCTGACAAGGCACTAGTTTGAAGGGGTCGTACACGACTTTGCGGTTCCTGCCACTCTTGAGTCTGCTGGGGTCTTCCTCCTCTGGCTTGTGCTGAAAACAGTGCATTCCCTGTCACTTTATCAAAGCACCACTGACACACACACACACACAACACACGTACAAAAACAAACAACAACAAAATAAAAAACTTAAATCATACAAGCAACCTTAACATCTCTGTGACAGAATTCTTAAAGCTGTACCATTTTCACTCCACAACTCAACCACATAACAACCACATTATTTCTGACAGAAATTCACTCCCATTCTATTCAAGAAAGTGAAAGAAGACATTCATCTCTGAACAAAAATCAAAACAATTAAATCAAACGAGCAACCTTACCATCACTGAGACAATTCTTCAAGCCGCACCATTTTCATTCCACAGACTTACAACTAAACCACACAGCAACCAAATTATTTCTGACAGAATCTCGCTGCCATCTTTTTCAAGGAAGTGAAACTGACATTCATTTCTGAACAAATATTAAAACAATTAAATCAAACAAGCAACTTTACCTTCTTTCAGACTGAATTCTTTAGACAGTACCATTTTCACTCCACAGACTAAGAACTAAACCACACAGCAACCACATTATTTCTGACAGAAATTCACTGCCATTTTATTCAAGGAAGTAAAACCGACATTCACCTCTGAGCAAAATTCATTTAAAAAAAATAAATAAATAAAATTTATTTAAAAGTTACAAGCCTGAATTGAAATGTCTGACTTTTTTTGTCACAACAGATTTCTCTGTGCGAAATTCGGGCTGCTCTTACAGGGAACAGAGTGTCACCACAGGGCAGTATCACTCTTCCCCCCCCCCCTCACCCCCCCCTTTTTTGGGGGCTGCAAGTGTACTTGTTTCACTTTTGTTAGAACTAAAGTGGCCTTTTCTGTTGGATTTTCATCAGGGACAACCCCTTTGTTGCCATGATACGGGACCTCAGTTTATAGTCTCATCCAAAGACTATATTGTAAATTTTGTAGTTATTTGTTTTATTGTTTGATGTTTGAACCTCCCTCTGCTCATGGGCATTTCAATACCTGTGACATTTGTTGACTGAGCTGGACCTGGGTGAATTAGTATCTTTAAATTAATGTTTTAGCTGACCTCTTAACATTCTTTTGGGTTCCCTTCACAACTGGTTTTAAGAAGTGACAGGTATTCAGCCCTGAAATAGCCCCTTTGCAGTCGGCTGGGCTGTAAGCAACATAGCTGGATACGATCAGACATGCTGTGAGCTCACCTCTATCGTTTTGCCCTCCAGTTCCTTCTCGTCCACCCATAGACCGCTGGCATCACGAATCCGTCTCTTCCGCGGCCTCTGAAACATCCAAGGCATCACACACTTCAATGACAACTCATCCTGGACAAAAACAACTGCAATGGAAGAGTTCGTTTCTCAACGAGGCCTCACTGCATTCAGAAAAATCCATAACACTACACTATACCTGCTAGAAAAATGCCTGACCAGCAGCATAACCCAACACTCGTAGCCAGGCCTTGACTGCAGGCTATACGTATGTACATGTACCTACCATAGCATATTTCTTTGACAGAATTTTGCCAGAAGACAACCCTCTATTGTTATAATAACATAACAACAATAATAATGCAACATTTTTATATAGAACACAATCTTGTATAATTCAATTCAATGTGTTGTACACTCCACTCACACCAATCAACTACTGCATGCTCAAATTCAATGTGTTGCACACTCCACTCACACAAATCAACTACTGCATGCTCTAATTCAATGCGTTGTACACACCACTCACACAAATCAACTACTGCATACTCATCAACAGCCATCCACAGACACACAACAGAATAGTATGCTTGGTATAAAAAACAGAATAAAAAAGTCTTGATACTAATCTTAAACTCACCCAGTATTGGAGTGTTACACAGACTGAATGGCAGAATTTCAAATTTCAGGGGGGCTGTGAAACTAACACCATGTTTCCCAACCATTTTCATTCCACATTTCTGAAGGTTTATTACTTTTAAGAATTTTTCACTTGAAGAACAAAGAATATGAGGAGAGTACTGGGATTGTTTAAGTATCGTGATATGGTAAGTGCTTTATTTAGCTATTGTGATGTATGATTTGCATATTAAGTGTTGTGTTGTGTGTGATAACTGCGTGTGTAGCATTACCATGAATATAAACTGGTGTTTGAGTGTTTGGCTGGATGCCTGTGCAGGGTTATGCATGAACATTTTCATTTCTGTCCACACATTACTTTTTACACAGCATGGAGCTAACGACCACATTTTACATGAAAAGACACTACATAAATAAAATCATTATCATCATTATTATCAATTCTCATTTTTTTTCTTTCCAAATCATCATACCATGGCATCCAGTTTAGCAACAGACAGGACTGTGTGTTGTGCTTTGCCCAAGTGTCGCAGTTTGGGCAACGTAGTCATGCCTCTGCCTGGGTTGTTGTACGACGCTTGTTCTGTAACACACATACATATGAACTGCGTGGAAAATTGCTGCTGATCCATACACCATTTTAATGGATTGGATTGGACTGCATTGTGTTGTATTGCATTTTATTGTATAGTACTGTATTGTATTGCACTGTTTTGTCTTGTATTTTTGTCCAAACAGATTTCTCTGTCTGAAATTCTAGCGGCTCTCCCCAGGGAGAGTGCATCCCCACAGTGCAGTGTCGCCCCATTTTTCCCAGCCTTTTTCTGTGTGCATGTATATTTGTTTTTCTATCAAAGCAGATTCTTCTACAGAAATCATGCAAGGAACATCTTTCGTTGCTGATGGTTCTTTAACAAGTACTTAGGGCATGCTGCTCACAGGACCTTGGTTTGTCGTGTTATACAAAGGACTACCACCCAAACCACCACACATCTGCACACTCAAACATACACCACTGTATATTTTCCAAAAAGAAATTAAAAAAACCAACAACAACAAATTACCACAAGCTGATGACCCCAATTTTCTCCAGGTAAGCATGGATTCTAACAATATAGTTGATATCACACCATTGTGTGCTTTATAAAAAAAGAAATCAAAACAAAACAAACAAACCAATTTACCACAACCAAAGTTGATGGCCCCAATACACTCCAGGTAGGCATGTATCCTCCCTATACAGTTGACATCCCCACAGTTCTTCAGGCCCGGCCGCACCGATGTCTTGTTCAGATAGCTGGGTCGCGACTTCTTCCTGAAACACGCCACTCCACTTTTATACAATGCTTTTTTGGTCGTTTTTTGTTTGTTTTTGTTTTTTCATACACAACAGACGAAAAACAACAGACCAGAAAAAACTGACATGGCTGTGAACAAAGACTTAGGTTTGAAACAGACACTATGCTTGTCTTTTTATCATTTTAATAAAATCAAAAGGTTGTCCAGACACATCATGTAGTGATCGCTCAAGTTGTGTGTCCTTTCAGTAACAAAGAACAAAGACTTAGTTTTGAAACAGATGTTATGCTTGTCTTTTTACATTTTAATAAAATTTCATAAAAGGTTGTCCATGAAGTGGTCACTATTGTATTATGTCATTTCATATTGATGATTGAGTGTTAACCCCTTGCCTACTGCTGATGAGTATCCTGCTCACTCAGTGACGGGTTGTCACCTCGCTGAGACAAGACTGAATTAACATTTAACACGTCCGGATGTCAGTCACCTTTTTTTTTTCTTTTTTTCTTTTTAAATCTCAGCTTCTTCCTTCTGGGACAGCATTAATTTTGTTCAGCAAAACCAGTAATGCCACTTAATATTAAACAAAGTGCACTAACAGACTTGAGATTCATGCCACATGGATTTAATTTGATTAAAGTTCAGCAGTCAAGAGGTTAAAAGACTCGGTTTAACTCAGATACAATTCAATACTGTGTATGCTTACTCCTCTGTGTTGCGCCAGTGTTTTTGTCTGATATATTCCGTAAGTGCACGAGTGCTCCAAATATCCTTTATTATCATTTTCTTCTATTGAAACCATTCTGATTTCATGTGCTCATAGAACAGCAAATCCTGCATTCATGGTCTATTCAAATTCTACGCAAGCCTAATCAAGGTCAGAAATGGTTACAACGGGCACAGGCACATACCAACAATCCAGAATGTAGTTTCTGATCTTCAAGTATCTTTCCGGTGTTTTGAGAGGGCGTCCATCGAAGAATTCTGTATGCACCATCTTCTCCTCGTCCGTAATACTGTCAGTGTGAAGCTCCCTGTCCTCAATGGGGATAGGGAACTCAAAGATCTCTCCACCAGATGCTGTTACACCGTTCACTGCCACATACATTGACAAAACCATATATATCTGTGAACACACACACACAAAAGAAAAAAAAGGATTTCTCCTGTATGGGAGGTAATGAAGTATTATGTGCTCCGCATTAATTTACAATACTGTTGAATAACATACTGTTACACATATGACTACATTTATCTGGAATATGATATATCATTCCTACTTCAGTGCATGTTTATCTGTGATTATTTTATGTAAGGTTTCTATCAAATTACCTATCAATACAATTAAGCATACTAGGTCTTTTGTGTATTCATATTGAATGACAGTGATATGTGTATACTGTTTACCACAAATAAATAGCTTCACACCTGCTTAAACCTTTTAACCACACATGTATGACAGACTCTTACCTATATGTTTCACTTCCTGGTTAAACCTTTTAACCACACATCTGTACAGCAGACTTACTTATGTGTCTCATACCTGGGTAAACCTTTTAACCATACACCTGTACAGCAGACACTCACCTATGTGTTTCACTTCCTGACCCTCTGCAACCTGCTGCTCCATCAGTGCTCCTGGCTCCTCCTCCACCACCCCTCCACCAGTCACCCACTCCCCCTCCCTCTCCTGCTGCACACTGCTGCTGCCCCAGGAACTGCCAGCACAGCCAGACTGCTCTGCCGAATGCTCCTCCCCACGGTTTCTCTCTCTGCTGTCGGGAACTGGCTGATCGGGGCAGTCGTCCTCGTCTTCAAACACATCTTGTTCATGTGAGGGTTTGTCCCGCACAGCACCTTTGGCCTGTGCCAGTAACCGGTTGTAGACAGAGCTGGGAGAGGTGGAACGACTCTGTAGGATGGTGTTCTCGCCCTCATCATCGTTCTCTATATCGATGTCGACCTCGCTTTCTGAATCGCCGGTGCATTCTATCACAGTGGAGGTCTGCAAAGCACTTGTGGAAGCTTGGCTAGGCAGAAGTCTGAACAGAGGTCCTCTCTTCTCCTCCTTCAATGATGCTTGCACTAATCTGTGTTGATTCAAAGCCATTGATGGAAGGTGGAGCAGAAGTCAGATGAGTTGGGTCCAACAAAGACCTTGCCCCTACTGTTGCACAGGTAACAGCTCGCTTCCTGGATTTACCAGCACTCACAGCTTTCTTTTTGCCAGACTTTGGCCTGCCTTTAACAGGGGGGTGGGAGCGAGCAATGATCGTTGGACGGGCAGTAGACACAGCATACTCTACGTCCGTAAAACAGCTTGTTGATGGCATCACTGTGGCTGCTGATGCAAACACATCGTCTGAGGGGGACACAGGTGACACCGGTGCGGGAAGGTTGGGATCAGAGACAGCTTGTGTCACCCCCTTTGCCTGTGAAACAAATACATATTTGTACCACTGTCACCCTGTATCATTAATCTAAAATGAAAAAGTGCATGCGTTTGATCAAGTTGATGTTGCAAAATTACACAATCTACCGAATAAAAAATTACAATCTACCTTTTCCACTTGAAGAAAAGATACACAGTTACGATATTGCTTTTACAACTGGTTGAACGAAAAAATATTCTCTACTGAAAGAATACAGTAAAGTTCGGTCTATTGAGCACACTGGTATATAAGCCGCACCCACTAAATTTTGGAAAAAATTTAACTTTATACATATATAAGCCGCACCAGTTTATAAGCCGCACTTATTTCCGGTACCGGAACACATACTGATACTACAGAAAAACTGTCGATACTGTTGGTTATGAAATAAACACAAGCGGGAACAACACAAAGAAAAGCAAGCGAAAATACTGCTAGTGCCATAAAAAAAATAAATAAATAAACACAACGAAAATAAGATCCATAATTTATGGATTGTCACATTTATTCAACGTCATCCTGCTCACTGAATCCACTAAAATCTTCGTCTTCAGTGTCCGAGTTGAAGAGAACCAGCACAGCTTCCTCCGCCATCTTGTCACTGACTTCAGCCTCGCTTTCACTTCATGAACATGAAGGTGGAGGTCGCTGCTGGTTCGTCGCTTGCACTGTCGTCTGCTAGGTTGATTGCCTTCAATTTGAAGACTGCATCATAGGCATATTGTCGCGTTTTCGGCATGATGAGGGTGTACGCTTGAGCAGAGTAGAACTGAATGCTGATCTGAAGGCTTTAATGTGTGCAGATTTGATTTATAAAATGTGAACAGTTAGCACACTATCCTGAAGCTCATCCAAAAATTCATGGACAGAAATCATGATTTTGGTGAGTTGAAGGGCAACTAAGAATAGACGAGAACGTGACACTCCCGGGATCGTTAAAATCCGCAAATAAGCCTATCATTGTATAAGCCGCAGAGGCTGAAGCTGGGGTAAAAAGTTGTGGCTTACAGACTGAACTTTACGGTAGTTACAGAATAACTGCTTTCCTGAGCATGTCACTCTGTCACGGCTATCCAATCATTCTTCAAGAAAATATCATGTAATGTGCATTCTCAACTCATTTCAGTGTTCAATAATTTTCAGTTAATAAACAGGATGACATTGTTCCTCACCTACGAGTTGAATATTTTAACAAATAAATCCATACCACATTTTCAGTTCTTAGTGCGTTGTCTGCTCATTTTCAGCTCTTATTTTCAGAGATTATTTTCAATAAGCAAAAATAAGAGATAAATGATAATTGCTACTGTGCATTATTCATGCCTCACCTTGGTTTTAAAGAACTGTTTGGCATAGTTTTTCACTTGTACACTGGTCCGTGAGGGAATGAGTTGAGATATCTTGCTCCAGCTGTGACCAAACTTCTCCTGCATCAAAACAGAAACAATGAAAAATTAAATAAGAAAGAAAACAAAAAATTAAAAAAAAAAATCACTTTTATCAGCATAGCTCTTAACATCCATCTAACTAATATTACGCTATCTTCTATGACTTGAAGTTGAACTGTTTTTAATAAGTTTATAATTATACACAAAATCTATAAAAAAAAATCAAAATAAAAATCCCTGCCTGATGTGTCAGAAAATAGTATAGTTATTTAACATAAAAAAACAAAAAAAACCAAGGTTCATAATTTTAGTGTATAGTGTATTCAAAATGTCTGACACTACAAATTTTACAATATACTGTAAATACACCATTTTCTTCATGTCAAATTCAGTGTAAAAATTCATCTTTCACATTTTGGAAAAATGTTCATGCTAAAGGAAATTGACTGCTAGCTGAAATGTCCATAAATTAACCAGACTTCTGCCAAATAGATGATACACATTCACAATCATGTTGTTGGTGAAAATAAGTTACCAAATGTCTGTTTTAAATACAAGAAAGTACTTGATTTGTTTTGTTTTTTATTCGAAGGTGTGGTGAGGAGGCATATGGATGACAGATATCTGAGACGAGACAAAAACTGGAGAGTGAGAGAAATGGGGAGATACCTTGAAACAGAATGATCACTGACAGAGAATTCTATGTGTTTTCTTAACATTTTATTTGCTTCCTGTTTGAATTTTTGGTTGTATTCCTACATTTTCATATCACGTTTTGTTCGTTTGCAACTCCTTCAAAATAATCATGTATTCATTCATTCATTTATTTCATTGTTCATCCTTTTATTCACCCAGTGACATACATCAGAACTTAACAATGAAAAACCTACCAGTCCTTCAACAAAGAGTTCTTTTTCCTCTTCAGTCCACTGTTGTTTGCTGCTGGTCTCCTGGCGTTTCTGTGGTTGTGAGGGGGCAGTAATAAGCAGCACAGATTTGTTGATCCCCAAATACTTGCCCTTCTTGCGCCCATTTATATACTGCCTTGCGCAGGTTAAGGAGCAACTCAAAATCTTGGCAATTACCACTGCCAAAAGACTAGTTCACGTTTTGTATTCCTTTGCAAAATAAAGGTATTCATGAATTTGAACAATGAATATACCACTGATGCCTTCTCATTCTTTTTAACACATTCACACACACGCTCACACACACAAAGTCAGGGATTAAACTTAACAGATCACACACACACAAGGTCAGGAATCCATCTTAACAGATCATAACTGACTACGGAACAAGAAAACTGGTCTCTTTAATTTCACGAACTAGCAACTGACATGAAAATATAATTAACATGTGCAGTGCAAATGTCTGAAATTCCAAATTTGTTTGATTTCTTAACCAGTCAATGTTAACATTTTCATCAGCATGAAGCAAAATGAATAAGGTTGGTGGATTTTATGCTCTTGCCGGTGTTGTGAAGAATGTTAATGCTTGCTTCCTCCTGACTGCTCACCCCCAAATTCACAAGAAGCACATTAATTTTCTTAACTCCTTGACTGCTGTGCCCGTTGAACTCAGGGTTATGGTGACATCACTGATGACAACAAAAGAAAGGAAATAAATGTGGAAGGCTGAAAATTCACACAATTGATGAAGAGTGGTATATCTCCACGCCATTTTCTCACTTTCTGGCTGACTGTTTTGGATACTGACTTGACCTGAAACACCACTTTCTGCTGCATTTTTTTTTTTTTTTTTGCTTGGTAGTCAAAGAGTTAATCACTTAATGCCAAATCAAAAGAACAAACCAGAAATACTAAAACCCACAAAATCATATGCTAAATGGCTGACCTCACATGCAAATATTGGAACAAAATGAGTGTTCGGTGTTCAACAAAATCACTTAATGCCAAATCAAAAGAACAAAGCAGAAATACTAAAACCCACAAAATCATATGCTAAATGGCTGACCTCACATGCAAATATTGGAACAAAATGAGTGTTCGGTGTTCAACAAATCATCAATATTCAAAGGATACTGCTCTTCCAGAAGCATTTTTTCAATGGTAGCTTTTGACTTCTCATCCATTCCATTGTCCAGAACCCAACCCTGTAATTAATGACATAACAGATTAACACATTATCATACATTTTCTTTTATTCGAATCAGACATAAATTTTCAATTATATGATCCCTAATACAATCATAACATAAAATTCAAGGCATGCACTGAAAACAATAGTATCAGTCCATAAAAGGTCATATTTTGAATATGTGAATGTCATTTTCAAAAATGTTAAGTCAGCTTCGAAATTTAAACCATCATAATTCCAGCAATTTACAAAACACAGCTAAAGTTAGGTAAAATCTCAGATTTTCTATGAACAGTGAGTTACCATTTGCAACTAATGCAAGCGTCATTTTTAATTCCTGTCACTTTGTTAACTGGCTTAATAAAACAGTCAACTTTACTTCTGATATATTATTTCAAAACAGTGTTAAAAACATGTTTTTAATTCTATATATCTATCCCACTATTCATTAACACAGGCATAAATAGCTCATACTAGTCATAGTCAAAAGGATGAAACTGAGATTTTGTTTTGGTTAAATTGGTGTGAAATGTTACTTCACCTAAATAACCACAAAAATCAATTACTTTAACAAAAAGAATATGTTGCTTTGCAAAATTTCCAAAAAGAAAATGCAAACCTGCTCAAGCATCCAAGGTGGATTGGTGAATTCTGGAAGCAGATTGGCACTTTTGGATGGGAGCTCATTTGCATCATACAGGCCACCACCACTCCTTCAGAAGTTTTAAAACAGATATGTGAATCAACAAAACAAAACAAAACAAACAAAACCAAAACAAAACACACACAACAACAGACAACTTATATACTAAATCAGAATGGAACACAGAGGATAACATCTCAATGTTTCATACCATTATCCTCTGCCAAGTCAGTTTTCAAAATGTCAAACAGGCGTATTTAAATGTATACAATTATACTTTTGTATATATAAATAATCCAAAGAAGCAGATTACTGTGGACTGTGACCCATACAGGAATTTGTCAGCCTCTATCAGTCCATGGTCTTCGACATAACCAGGGCCATGATGAGTCAGCAAAAAGACCCATTCTCCAAAAACAAAATGCCTGTGGAAAAAAGTATTTCTTCTTTCTCTCTCTAAACCTTCCCCCTCTTTTCCGCTAAGTGCTATTCTAAAAGGCAGTGGCTTTTCCACTGATAGTCAAGTTAATTAACTTCTACTGCAAAACTCCATTCCCGCCCACCCCTCACCCCCCGATGGCTCTCTAAGCGAATCATCACTCAGCATGTTTCAGTTTGCCAATCACAGAGCAGGATTCAGCATTCATTTCAAGTTTCAGTTTCTGTTTCAAGGAGGTGTCTTGTTGAGCATGTGGCAACACATCTGCTGGGGGAAAAAGCAACAGCAGATGCCTATCTTCGCAAAACCCAACATGCTTATCAAAAATAGATAAATCAATAAAAATTAAAATTAAAAAAAACTTGAAAAAATATATATCAATAAGGTCAAATAAAATGAAATATACTGATGTAGTGCTGGGAAGGATACACAGGAAGCAAAAGACTGAAATAAAAAACGTGGAAGTAACTGAAAGAAAATGGGGCCATACACACTGAATCCGTGCACTCCCATACATGCCCCAACCTACACAAGCATGCAAACACACACACACACAGATGCACAACGCATATATCAGGCATGAGATTGGGAAAGACCCCTGGTGGGGGTCCATGGGGCAACGCCCCTGGTCGGAGTCTGGGGGCGAAGCCCCCTAAAGCTTAAGGTTTTTCTCAATTTCAAACCATAAAATCTGCATTTTCGGGCCGCCAATGCTGCTGAGGTATTCCAACCCAGAGAATACAAAAAATCAGTCCAACTCTTCCTAAACTGAAGTGTTTTTGCTTTCAAACCTGTAAAAGTCAGCCTTGGGGACATGATTTTCAAAATCTTGTCTCATGTGTGTGTGTGTGTGTGTGTGTGTTCAACGCAACTCTCTGTGTGTATGTGAGAAAGAGAGACAGACACTAGACAAAGAGATTGAAAATGGGGGTCAGGCGGGACATGGGACTTATATACAACAATTTGCAGCCTCATCAACATGGGGGACCAACTGTGACAAACCAATGTACCCAGACCCCTCACTATCCACGCAAGCATATGATTCACAATCCTACATACCCCACCTCCCAGAACACACACACACACACACACACACTCAAAGCATTTCAATATCATGAATATACATTCAAAGCAGAAGCATCGTTAAGATGAGCTCATTGTGACTGAACAAGCCAGATTTATTAGCTATATTGAATTTTATACTGATTTCAAAGCTTTTTGGGAGCAATGTGTCAAACATTTAAACCATCTATACCCTAACAATATCCCTAACCCCCTCGGGGTGACAGTCAAAGGGTTGATCAGAGATTAAAAATATCTAAATGACCGTCCATCACTTTCACAGCTACCATCTTGCCTAATCAACTGTAGTGGAGTTTAGTTGGCCCCCAATCACTTTGACAGCCGATTCCATAGTATTAGGGTACACTAGTGACTTTAGACTAATAAGAGCCAATAGAAGAGTATCCACAATCATCAGTTTGATTTCGAAAACTGTTATGGTCTAGGTCTGATGGTTGGATGGATTAAAACCCCCACAAAAATCACTTTTAAAAAGAAAAAAGAGAAAAGAAAAGTTTTTCAAAACTACACTTGACCCAGCCAGTTAAGACACATTCACTGATTCAGAGGGACCAACATGATGCTGAGTCAGCAGGAATCCCTCAGGCTAAAAAAAAAAAAGAGAGAGAGAAAAAAAAATGAAGTTTAGAATGTTCTAATGGAAAACTGGAACAGGGGGCAGAGACTGCTTCCTCAGGCAGTGTGTTCCAGTCCTCGATGGTCTGCGGGAAAAATGCATTTCTCTGGTATTCAGTATGGCAGTGGACAGTAGAAAACTGCTGAGTGTGCCCTTTGTCTTTGACAATATTATTTTCTAAAAGTCGGGTATAACAGTAATTAAAAGTAAAACAGTAACAATAACAAGCTGTCATCAAACATTCCCAGACCTGCAAGACACCCTGAGGCATTTGTTGCACCAGAAAACAGGTAAAAAAATGAATGAAACTTTTGAAAGCTATCATTAGTCACACACAGTGTGTGTGAGTGAAGGCTTTGGTTGGTAGATTACTGAGGGAAATCAGCAACAACAAAAAACTGAGAGAAAAGAAAAAAAAAAATTGCTGGGAAGAAGATGATGGAGGCCCAATTAAAAAAAAAAATCAACGAAATTTTGCAGTGGGGAAAAGAGGAGGATGCAGACCCCACGAAAACAACAACAAACAAAAGGTGCTGCTGGGTCCGAAAAATGGTCTGCAATGACGCATTCATTCAGTACAGCATTCAAAGTAGGCTCAACGCTTTTTGGAAAGGCAGTTCAACTGTCTACAGTCCAGTTTGTTAGTCTGTAGGCATTATACTACCCATGCATGCCACAGTAAGAGTAGGTGCGTATCACTATGGACCATGTAAAGGCCAGAAGGCCTACAGACTGATTTTGTCAAGTTGAGTTCAAGTACAAGTCCGCAAATTAGTCAGTAGCCTAACGAACAAAGCTAAATGCTACGATAAAATTAGAAAGAAAAAAAATCTCGCAACAACTTATCGGCTTGTGTTCATGATATGGGTCGTTTCGAGTCATACCATCAAAGTCCATTGGAGAATCTATATATGTTAATGCTAAAAAATGTAAAGTACTTCATATTGGGAAATCAAACCCAGAGAAAGAATACATAATGAAAATCAGAGACAAAGAAATAAAAGTATCAAAATGTGATGAGGAAAAAGGCATAGGTGTCACATTTGACAAAAATTTATCATTTGACAAACATATAATAGTATAAACAAAGTGAACAGAATGATTGGAATAAAAGAGCATTTACATCTATAGATAAGGTTACTTTCTTACGGTAATATAAAACATTAGTTAGACCTATCCTAGAATATGGAAACACTGTATGGTACCCAACGCAAATAAAGCAGTCACAAGCCATAGAAAGGGCTCAAAGAAGAGCAACAAAGCTGATCTATAGCATAAAAGATTATTCATATCAAGAAATGTTAAAGTACTTACAACTACCATCACTTAAAGCAAGAAGAGTAAGAGGGGACTTGATACAGACATACAAAACAAATGGGTTTGACGATGTAAACAAAGCATGCTTTTTTTTGTACTCCAAAGGTAGACACTACAAGAAACAGTACAGACAAAATATTTAAACAGTATTCCAGAACAAATCTCAGAAAGTTTACATTTAGTAACAGAGTAACAAATTATTGGAACAAATTAACAAACAATATTAAACGTGCACCTAGTATAAATACTTTTAAGAACCTCATAGATAAACAAGAGTTATTGACAAAAACGAAATATGACTTTGATGGATAAAATGGCTGAGCTAGTCAACGACCTGACCAACAATGTAAAGGAGTAATCTTAAGAGGCATAAAATTAAAAAGCCAAAAATGGCTAAGTTGTATAAAACAACGCCCCAAAACCGGATCCTGATCCTGATTTCACGTCATTTCATATATGCCTGCACTGCAAGACACGATTTTTTTTCGTTTAGATAGGTCCCAGAATTTAGAATATCAAAATAGGATATTACTCACTACTGTATGCCCCTGTGATGGTGCTACGATTTTCGTGCTAGCTGTGGGAAAGAGAGATGATGGGACGACAACACTCAGCTGAAGTTTGCGAGATCATTCTGATTCTCTGGTTGACGAAGTGAAAAACAAAACAAAAGAACATGTCTCAGCTTCGTGCTCACAACTCTACATTTCTGTTGTTAAAATATAATATAACGAAAACAAATAAGTGCTAAAACTGCCGAAATAAATACTTACTCTAGCTTAAAATTGAAATCGCCTTCAACATCAATATCGTCGTCTGCCATTTTGAAACCTTGATGCGGAGAACTGAAAGAACTGTCTATTTACCGTACGGCCTCACAAGTATCCTGCTGTGCAAACGGCAGCGGCAATCATATCATATCATATCAATATCAAGGCGTGCAGGCCTGACAAGGCCTTTTGCCCGCTTGAAGTGGGGAAGAAAAAGAGAGTCCCCACATATGTCTGGTGCATTTTTCAACACTGAGTGCGCAATGCTTGAAAAATCAATAAATATGTAAACGAGTTTTGTATTTGAATTTTTAAAAATATCAAGATAATTTTTAAATGTATTCACTGTTCCTGCGGAAACAACGTCTTGTGACAAATTATTCCAAACATTTGTTACTCTGTTAGTAAAGAAATGTGCAAATCTGGAAGTTTTTACTGAAACTTTTAATAGTTTGTAGGCCGAATGGCCTCAGTCTTGTAGCACTGTTCTCATTCAATGTAAACAAAGAGTTTATAGTTCTGCTGTCATATAATCCATGAGTCATTTTATACATCACCACACAGTCTTCTATATTCCAAACTAGGTAACTGAAGTGCTTGCAACCTATTTTCATAGTCCATATCAGCAAAGCCAATGATTCCTTTAGTAAATCTTCGTTGAACATTTTCAATACTGTATTTATGTTTCACTAAGCCCGTATTCCAAACAACATTCCCATATTCTAAGACTGGCCTGACTAATGACTTAAATAATGGCACCATTATGTCTTTACTTTTACACTGTATATTCCCAACTAACATTCCAATCAATCTATTGGCTTTTTTTTTTTTTAGTGGTTTCATTAACATGAACATCAAAAGAGAGACCAGAGTCAACAATGACTCCAAGATCTCTCTCCGATGAAGTCTCCTGCAAGTCCGTACCATCCATATAATACTTATAATGTGGATTATTTCTGCCTACGTGTAAAACTTTACATTTATTGCTTTTAAATTTAATTTGCCATCTATCAGTCCAGTGTACTAAATTATCAATACTAACTTGTAACTTCAATCCACCAACATCAGAATGTACTTCCTCATAGATCTTTGTATCATCTGCAAAGATTTTCACAAAACAGTCTAGTATGTCAGGCATGTCATTTATATAATATACAAAGAGTGTGGGCCCCAAGACAATGCCTTGAGGAACACCACTACTCACCTTAACAGGACACGATGACTCAGTCCCTACTGATACATACTGTGTTCTCTCATATAAGAAGTCTTTAATCCATTCCAACAATTTACCACAAATACCGTACCCTTGCAATTTAACAATTAACCTATTATGTGGAACTTTATCGAACGCCTTATTTAAGTCCAGATAAATTGCATCCATTGGCTTATTGTTTTCAAGTGACTGCATCCAGTCATGTAAAGTATTCAGCAACTGAGTCACACAGGATCTACCACTGGTAAAGCCAAACTGATAATCAGACAGTAAGTCGTTATCAATCAAATGTTTATTCAAAGTATCACGTATGAAACCTTCAAAAACTTTACATACAACCGATGTCAAACTTACTGGTCGATAGTTTCCAGGGTCTTGTTTGTTACCTTTCTTAAATACTGGTTTTACTTTTGCTACTTTCCATGCTTATGGGATCTTACCATGTGATACAGTTTTAACAAACAGAATCTTTAAGGGAATAGCTAAACTGTTATGAATTTTTTTTTTTTTTTAAAGCAAATAAGGGTGTATTCCATCAGGACCAATGGCTTTATTCATCTTTAACTGTGGAAGTTCGTCACTAATAATCTTTTCTGAAACTTCAACATAATCTGTTGAAGCCTTGCATTCTGACTCAAAAGAAGGAATATTGGTGACATCTTCCACTGTGAAAACACTAGAGAAAAACAAATTTAGGACCTAAGCCTTTTCTTTGCCATTGTTAGTTAAAGTTCCACCAGGTGTGCTTAAGTTCGGAATAATCTCCTTTGGTTTAGTTTGTGATGCAGTATAATTAAACAATCTGTTTGGGTCACTTTTAATGTTATTTGCAATCAGTAGACATCTCTTTTTCCTTGGTAGCCTTTCGTAATGCCCTCTTAACCTGATTCCGACGCACGTGCGTAAGCATTATAATTTTCAGTCGTCCTGTACTTCTTATACCATCTGAAAGTCTTTCTTTTCAATCTTTTCCAAAACAGAAAGTGGATCAAAAAGCAACTGATGTGTTTCCCACTCTTCTCCTGGTTTCCTCTCAGTCACTTTCAACTAAGTCATGTCCAAAACAAACAGAATGAAAAAAACAAAGTGTGCGATTTTCATTTTGACAGTGAAAGGAAACGCAAGCCATCAAATTTCTTTTCACTGGCACTGACTGGAGTGCACTGTCACAGACCGGGCTACCGTGCGACTGATATTGATCAATGCACGTGCGTTTCGTGCCTAATTTTGTGAGCTGCACTCTCAAATACCGTGCCGTGGCACTTGTTTTCAAAGCCAGTGTTTCGGACTCCATAACTCACACCGTTCCGGAAGGGGAAAACAAGCAACAAAGGAGTGGACGATCGTTAATGAGTCTATAAGTAAGTGTTTATTTTGTGTATCCGGCGCCGGCCGGCACTGAGTTTCAAACTGAATTTTTGCGTTCTCTTTCACTATAGCCCAGGTTTTCTTTCGGTTATAATAATGAAGCTTGTCAGTCAGTGGTGAACGTATGTGAAATTTCATGTACGCGTTCTATGCATGGCAGCTCTCGACCGGACTGAGTCAGTCGTGCTGGAACTTGAAATCGGCGGGACCTTTCTCCGCTGGGTGAAACTCAGTTCAGGAACTTGAAAACTGGGGGGACGAGAGGCGCCAAACTATGATTTTTTTTCCGCAGTTTGAAATCTTTCCTTGTCTTCAGAACGTTCTGTACACACTGACGCACACTCACGCACGCACTCACGGCACACACGCACTACACACGCAACAGTCACTCCCACATCCCCGCGAGCCTGAGAGACAGACAGACAGACAGACACTGAGACAGACAGAAACTGAGAGACAGATTACATGCTGCTTGACAAAAAGTTCTGTCACTCACGTCCTCAGTCAGTTCAAAGTACGCTGACGATCTCCTTCCGGCGCTGCACCGCATTCAGTAGTGATGGACGAGGCCATGGAAGTGGACAACCGACCGCCGGGGTCCATCTGTGCAAATGACTACATCAAGTTCATCAGCAGCGACGACCATGAGCTCATCATCCACAAAAAGTTCTGCCGACACTCCCAGGTTATCCAGAACATGATCGACGTTCCAGAACCATATAAACCCGGTATGTCTTGCTGTGCTATGATATATTATGTCACGTATTACGATCCGGAAAGCCGGACTGTCCTAAAACCCTCTTAGCTGAGAGAGTATACATCTAACGTGGGCAAAACACTCAGTGACTCTTCACTCAAATTCTAGCCCAGATAGTCGGGACAGTAGTCAGTTACCTGTTCTGCGGATGGTCATAGTCGAACACAACTGTCATGCAAATACACTGATGGGTATTATATAAGTTGTATGGCATTGTTGTATTCTACTGCATTGTATAGTGCCGTATTTTATTCAGTACATTGTAGGCCTGTTGCATTATATCGTGTCGTATCGTACTAGTATTACTCTTTATCACCGAAATTTCTCGTGTCATCTTCGTCGGGCTGCTCTCCCCGAATGGCAGCGCCCCGTCCCCCTTCCCCACTCCTTCCCCCCTTAAGTCAGTGCTTACTGTTGCACTGAGTCTTTCAGTTCTTTCAGTTCAGTTTCACTCAAAGCTCAGTGTACATACTGATAAAAGAAACTGATGAAGCTACAACAGATCTGCCAGTTTGAAATAAACATAGATAAATGAATAAATGAGTAAGGAGGTAGATAAGCACAAAAAAAAGTTGTAAGTAAGTAAAAAAAAAAAATGAATATCAAATAAAACAAATTTTGTTTTTAAAAGGGATGCCTGACAGTTGCGTAGTAGGTCAAATCTAAACCCGACGCACCGGCTGATCAGGGCAATGCATCGAGAAGGTAGCCTACAACGATACGCGATGAACTGAACGGAAAAAGCTTGTTCAAATGGAAAACTGTCCAGACAATCGATCGATAATTATCTGTGGATTATCATTTATTACCTTTTTTTTTCTTTTCTTTTCTTTTTTTAAGGGTAGAACAGTGTACGTGGTGATCTCATTCCGACATAAACTTTGATGATGTTGTTTAGCCGATCTGCTGCAGTTGTTTTATTCATGTCAGTGCACTCAGTTCCCCACTGAAGAATAGGGCCATGCTCACACACACACACACACACACACACACACAGAAGGAGAGATGGGCTGGGATGGGGGAATAAAACTATATAGTACAACTTACATGTTCATCAAATAACAAGGTTTGTTTGTGCCGGCGTACAGCGCATTTACCTGTTATATTATTATAGTATTATCACTACAATTGTATATTATCATTATTTAATTTATTATTATTTCTATCATTTTATTTCTTTTTACTCGCCGGCCATAGACGGACAAAGGGAGACGCCAAGCAGGTCGGATAAGCCGGAAGAACTGAAATGCAAAACGTTTTCGTGAGTAGCATCCCTTCCTTTACTTATTACCACCTTGCTGTTTTTGTCCTCTCCTACACCTTCCTGTATTTATATCTTCATGCTGTTTTTATGTCTTCTTCTTCTTCTTGTTCTTCATGCTCTTATTTATTTCGTTCTTGTTGTCATTGTTCTTCTTCTTAGTAGTAGTAGTATCATAGTTGTCATTTTTATGTGATTATTTCAAGTGGTGCAGTTTGCTTTTGTCCAAGGTTTGATAAATAATTGTTGTTGTTTTTTTAAATGTTTCATTGGTATTATTTCTGGATTTGAACATTCCATGTGCATGGACGTACTCGAGCTCTGGCTGAGATAAGGCGCGCTCGTTGAGAGAGAGAGAGAGAGAGAGACTGGGGGGGGGGGGGCGAGGGGGTGGTCGTGGGGGGGGAGGGGGGAGAGAGCCGGCGAGGGACACCCAGTGGAGCGGGAGCTGAGAGAGCGAGAGACAAGAAATTTCTTTATTTCGCAGATAATAGATAAGCACCAGTGTGCTTTTTACATCCAGTCCCCGCCATGAACAGTGTCTACACGACACAATACTACTAAAACATCTCTCTCTCTCTTATATATATATATATATATATATATATATATATATATATCGTTGCATATGTATTGTATCATATCAAATAACATACTACTGCAAATATGAATACACTATTATAGGCTACTACCGGCAGAGATACACATGGCAATGATGGGAGAAAATGTTCTTTACCAAAGTAAACCTGATTATACAGGTAAATGAAATAAAATATAAGGATAAAATCACTGTCGCAGGTGGACGAGGGAGAGAGAGAGAGAGAGAGAGAGGGGAGGGGGTGGCGGGGGGCGGGGGAGGGGGGCGGGGGGAGTGGGGGGAGAAATTGCATTGTTTGAAAACTAGCGCACAGACAGCCTCATATCACACAGAACAGTCGTTGTCGTCGGCCTCCTTCCGTCTCGAGAGACGATGGCTGCACCAGAAATGTAGTCACTGCCGGGCATTGCACTTCCTGCTGTGGCTGTGTAGACCGATGCTGGAGTGGCAGTCTCTACTGCATGTGGGACAGATATAGGTAGATGCTGCTTGGTTTACGGAATTTGACTTACGTGTGGCTCTTTTTCTCCTCAGCGAGTCAATGCAGCTTCTCTCTGCTTGTTTCACCCCTCTCTGAATGGCAGATTTCCAGGGTCTAGCTGAGTCCACAAGGCTTTCTCATGACGGCACATCAATACCTATACTTTTCAGGCCCCGTTTGCAAGCGTCATTGAGTCTTAGTCGGGAGGCGGCGGCCTTGGGGCCAAGATCCCTCTGATAGTTCGCCGTACAGCAGATCTTTAGGGATGCGGCCTTCATCGACTGCAGGAAAAATGCCGTGAGCAAAATCAACCACTCTACCTTGCCTTCATTGACCTGACATATAGAACAGTAGGTTAAGGTAATTTGAACGAAAGTGGGATGCATTGTACCAATCGAATTAAGACATAACACACACACACACACACACACACACACACACACACACACACACACACACACACACGCACGCGCGCGCGCGCGCGCGCATGTATACCTACATGCATATTGCGGGAGAGAGAAAGAGAGAGAGAGGCACACAGACAGGCGACCGAAAAAAACAGGAGGTACGGGAAATGGGTTTTTTTGTTGTTGTTGTTTTTTTGTAGGTGGGAGGGGGTTCTTAAGCAACCGTACAAAGGTAGTAACAACAATATCAACAAGATGAGCAATACATAAAATTATGGCATAAGGTGGGATAGATAGTGTTTTTTAAAATTTTTTTTAATGTGGTTGGGTAATGGTGGTGTTAATTTGTTCTGGGAGTGAGTTCCATAGGGTGGCTCCTGAGTAAGCCAAACTAGATTTACAGCAAATCTCTTCGTCGGATTGGCATATGGACTTTTTGGGGGTTATTAATGATTTAACAGAAAATTTGTTTATTAACACTGGTGGTGCATTTCCCGTCATAATCTTGTGCACTGTGATTCCTTTGTTGTACTCTAATCTGCGTATTAGTGGGGACATATTTGCTTTTTTCATAGTCTGAGTCTACAAGAGAAATCTTTAAGAACAGTTTGATCCCCCGTTTTTGAAGATTCAGTAATGGTATCAAGGTGTCCACAGTGGCGGAGTCTGTGTTTGACGCGTGATCTATTGTAGACTGACTGTGTGCTTGAAAAACATTTCCGTGAGTTGAGGTCTAGGAAATGTTTGATTTTGGATAGCTGATGGGTTGCACGGGGAATTTGTGTGAGAATTCCAAGTGAGGCTGTTGTCGATTGTGATTCCCAGAACTTTGTGATCGCTGACTTGTTCAATAGGTTCGCTTTTGAGTTGGACATTTGACTGAAGTATTTTGCCTCTGTTGTCTGGTTGTGATCAACATGCTTTTTTGTGTCTGTAGGTGGAGAAACATGTGGTAAAGTTCGGTCAGTTTCACGAGTTCATCAATACTTTCCTTTTGCAAGAGCGTCAATGTCAGTGTGAGATGTGAGGATCATGTGTTATATCATCCACAAAGAGTTCGCACACATTTGATATGGAGAAATAGGTTATATGTGTATATTCAGAATAGAAACGGGCCTAAAACAGACCCCTGAGGAATGCCATAATCATGTACTGTTAGTGCGGAGACTGATGTACCATTGTCATGCAGTGTGTGTGTGTGTGTGTGTGTGCGCGCGCGCGCGTGTGCGTGCGTGCGTGCGTGTTTCACAGTCCACGACGAATCCTTTGGCGGAAAGTCTGATTTGTCGATCAAAAGGAGACCATACCAAACAGGTCGCAGCCCGGGTTAACAATGACTGCGCCGTCCTATCTCCACCAGGATGGATGCGAAAAATATGCCACTGGGAGAAAACCACAGACTATCCGTAGAAATATCACCATCACATTCGCTACCTGGATCGTGAGAACACAGACAGGTGGAAAAATGTAACGAGGCATCAAAAACTGACTGACTGCGTGGTCGACGCTGACGCCCCGTGGGCGATGGGCCTTAGGCGATGGACTTTTGATCCAGTGTTCTCCAGTGAACGGGGTTCGAGGTCCCGTTTCGGCATGGTGTTGTGTCATTGGGAAAATTGGGCACTTTACTATCGTTTTCCTCACTCCACCCAGGTGTGAATGGCTACTTTGTGTGGGGAAGGCTTAACACACTCAGTACGGCCAGTCCTCTCTTCTCCTCTACACAGACCCCTCGGATGTCCAGTGGGTGTCTGAATGACCCAACCTTTAGCTTCCGTCGTCAGAATTGTGGTATTCTTTGTCAATATTCACCTTCAGTATAAGAGCCTTCCGCTTGCAATATTTTGATGATGATAATTGGGGTGAAACGTCGTCTCTTTCGCCGTTCGTATGGAGAGAGTTAACCTAAGGAAGCACAGGATTGGGCCCCATCCTCCAATGCTGTGAGCCTAAGAAACAACGGACATGAAATCACAGCCGAAAAAAAAAAAAAAACAAAAAAAAAAAAAGGCAATGGGACCTAGACAATCTAACCAAAGACGCTTATTGTTTGGGTTGCAGATCGTACGCATTGTGGATCATGTGCACCTTCCTGATGTTCAAGACGCGTTGCATCGACACGGGCAATGTCGGAGACATGCAGGTCACCGCGCAACACGCGTTAGCAGTGTTTGAGGTGGCCGATTATTTCCAAATTTGATTCTGGACAAGGCCCGCTCTGTTTGCCACCCCACCCGGGCCACACCCCTCCCGGGAACTGTGTGTGTGTGTGTGTGTGTGTGTTCATTCTGTCCATCAACCAGTGTTTTGGTTTTCCGATGGAGATGGACTAACATGGGACGCCTTGATCAGTAAGAGACCACCCTGTATGTTGTTCTTCACTGATAACGTGTAGCGTTCAGGTCTAAAAGTCTTGATTTTTGAAATGTTGACAGAAACTTCAGTGTAGTAATGATTGTCTGAAAATAATAAACGATGCGTATCTGAATGACTTGTGTAAACAGGGCATTGTCTTTACGCTTGTACGCGCTTTGTGTATCGTGTGCGTGCGCTTGCATTTGTGTATACGTGTGTGCGTAGATTAGTG
Source organism: Babylonia areolata (assembly GCF_041734735.1). Lineage (NCBI taxonomy): Eukaryota > Metazoa > Mollusca > Gastropoda > Neogastropoda > Buccinidae > Babylonia > Babylonia areolata. The sequence goes on from NC_134878.1 coordinate 47,715,629, forward strand.
TTTGTGGCCGAGACTGAGAGGAGGGGAAATGAGGAAGGGGGTTGTATGTGTGTAGGATGAATTGATTTCATCGATAACTGATTATCTGAGATATATTTCAACAATGTTTCCTATCCATTTTAGAATCCATAACACTTTCGTGTTCGGTCACCTACGCTGCAGTTATGATAAAATATTTTTAAAACGTTACACTTACAGGCCTGAAAGAAACGCCATCATAATCTACAAGAAAAAAAAAACTTAGCATAAAACAATGTAGATATTTTACAGAACAAAAAGGATTGCTTGTACTGATCGGCCCACGCACCCCCCCCCCCCCCCCCACACACACACCCTCTCTCTCTCTCTCTCTCTCTCTCTCTGTCAAACACACACACACACACACACCGGCACACTCACACACAGAATTTGAATAGTAATAATAAACGGATAAATAATCCAAGCAACAGTGACTAAAATTTAAGGTATACTGAAGTGCATACTCGATATTGGTCTGTCTGTTTCTCTCTCTCTCTCTCTCTCTCTCTCACACACACACATTATGTCTATATGATTTATTATGCATATCAGTGTACACACACACACACACACACACACACACACACACACACAAACACACACACATACATACACTTCTCTCTCTCTCTCTCTGTGACACTCACACACGCGCGGGCGCGCACTGATGCACGCACACAGAAACGGGTCACGGAAGAAATACCGAGATGTGGACCCATACTACAAACAGGTATGGACTGGAGTACCTCGTTTTATTACATGTGTTATGACGGATGATGTGAAGACATCGACAGCTGCAGGACAAAAAGCCGTCTGACCTGACCACAAGTTTTTTAAATTTTTATTTTATTTTATTTTATTTTATTATTATTTTTTTTTTGCATCCATGTTCGTGCACGCACGCAAGTTCTTGTCAAGGGAGACTAATGACTGGATTTCACTGGTAGTGTATGTGTCGCATAGCCGAGTTGCCTCTCTTCACTTCCACCATGGGCACCGGCAGGCAGAAGTGGTAATTGGGGGCACGGACGTATATCTTACAGTTAGTTACGTGGGTTTGGGGGCATACGTTCACTTTGTTGTTCAGGCCTTGGCGATTATGATTATATTGTCCCCTTCCAAATATAACTAGTAACAATAATTATGATCATTATTATATTTGTATAGCGCTGAATCTTGTGCACAGACAAATCAAGCGCTTTCGCACCAGTCATTCAAACGCATGCATAACTCTAAAACTGGAAAAAAAAAAAAAAAAAGACAAGGAAGAGGCAAGGAAGGGAGGCTATTAAGTTGGGGAAGAGGTGGGTTTAAAGGCCAGACTTGAAAGTGTCGTGAGGCTTCACTCGTTTTTGACTCACTTGTGTAAACAAAGTGAGTCTATGTTTTAACCCGGTGTTCGGGTGTGTGTGTGTGTGTGTGTGTGTGGTAAACTTTAACATTGACATTTTCTCTGCAAATACTTTGTCAGTTGACACCAAATTAGGCATAAAAATAGGAAAAATTCAGTTCTTTCCAGTCATCTTGTTTAAAACAATATTGCACCTCTGGGATGGGCACAAAAAAATAAAAAATGAAGCCTAATTATATGCAAACTGCATTTACTGTTATATTTATATTTTTTGTATTCTCTAAACTTGGCACTTTGATCTGATATTCTGACCCTACAACAAGAGCAGTCATTATTATCATTTTTTGTTCAAACAGGAACTTCTTTTGCTAAGCATGGAAGTTTTATTTATTTTGCAAACGTTTTGGTGCAGATAGTAAAAAAGGGAAATTACTCTGTAATTAATGCTAGGGGACTTAATTCGCTTTAAACTGATCTTTCTCATCTTAAACATTACATTTTGAAATTATACACAATACATAAAAAGCTTGGATTTTTTTTCAGTGTATCACAAGTGAGTCTTGAAGGCTTTGCCTCTCTTGTTTTTTTTTTTTTTTTTTTTTTTTTTTTATCAGTCGCGTTGCGCCTGTTTGTTCTCTCTTGATAGCCATAGACTGTCTTTGACGGTATGGATACTAAACAAAGTTGGCATACTGTCTTTGACGATATGGATACTAAACAAAGTTAGCATACTGTCTTTGACGACAATTATGGATACTAAACAAAGTTGGCATACTGTCTTTGACGGTATGGATACTAAACAAAGTTGGCATACTGTCTTTGGCGGCATGGATACTAAACCAAGTTGGCATACTGTCTTTGACGATATGGATACTAAACAAAGTTGGTATACTGTCTTTGACGGTATGGATACTAAACAAAGTTGGCATACTGTCTTTCAAGATATGGATGCTAAACAAAGTTGGTATACTGTCTTTGACGGTATGGATGGTAAACAAAGTTGGCATACTGTCTTTGACGATATGGATACTAAACAAAGTTGGCATAGTGTCTTTGACGGAATGGATACAAAACAAAGTTTGCATATTGTCTTTGACGATATGGATGCTAAACAAAGTTGGCATACTGTCTTTGACGTTACAGATACTAAACAAAGTTGGCACAGTGTCTTTGACGATATGGATACTAAACAAAGTTGGCATACTGTCTTTGACGATATGGATGCTAAACAAAGTTGGCATACTGTCTTTGGCAATATGGATGCTAAACAAAGTTGGCATAGTGTTTTTGACGATATGGATACTAAACAAAGTTGGCATAGTGTCTTTGACGATATGGATACTAAACAAAGTTGGCATAGTGTCTTTGACGATATGGATGCTAAACAAAGTTGACATACTGTCTTTGGCAATATGGATGCTAAACAAAGTTGGCATAGTGTTTTTGACGATATGGATACTAAACAAAGTTGGCATAGTGTCTTTGACGATATGGATGCTAAACAAAGTTGACATACTGTCTTTGACGATATGGATGCTAAACAAAGTTGACATACTGTCTTTCACGGCATGGATACTAAACAAGTTGGCATACTGTCTTTGACGGTATGGATACTAAACAAAGTTGGCATACTGTCTTTGGCAATATGGATGCTAAACAAAATTGGCACAGTGTTTTTGACGATATGGATACTAAACAAAGTTGGCATACCGTCTTTGACGGTATAGATACTAAACAAAGTTGGCATACTGTCTTTGACGATATGGATGCTAAACAAAGTTGGCATAGTGTCTTTGACGATATGGATGCTAAACAAAGTTGGCATAGTGTCTTTGACGATATGGATACTCGTCTTTGACGATATGGATACTACAAAGTTGGCACAGGTCTTTGACGATATGGATACTAAACAAAGTTGGCATATTGTCTTTGACGATATGGAAGCTAAACAAAGTTGGCATACTGTCTTTGGCAATATGGATGCTAAACAAAGTTGGCATATTGTTTTGACGATATGGATACTAAACAAAGTTGGCATAGTGTCTTTGACGATATGGATGCTAAACAAAGTTGGCATAGCGTCTTTGACGATATGGATGCTAAACAAAGTTGGCATATTTGTCTTTGACGATATGGATGCTAAACAAAGTTTGCATATTGTCTTTGACGATATGGATGCTAAACAAAGTTGGCCGGGCATATTGTCTTTGACGATATGGATGCTAAACAAAGTTGGCATACTGTCTTTGACGATATGGATGCTAAACAAAGTTGGCATATTATAACTGAGTGAGGTCTAATCTATTAAGGCTTTGTTTTCTTTTAGAAATATCTTTTTATCCATGTGGGTGAATGTTCTGCTGATAAGTCCAATCACGTGACTGGCGATATGTAGTACATTTTGTATGCACGTGGATCAAATAACTGCCAATATCATCAAATGACACAGTAATATTTCTTTCCTTTTTATACACGTGGATCAAATAACTGCCAATATCATCAAATGACACAGCAATATTTCTTTCCTTTTATTTATTTATTTTTTTTAAATTAGCAAGAATTCATTATGTGCGTTTGTGTGCGTGCGTGCGTGCGTGCGTGTGTGTGTGTGTGTGTGTGTGTGTGTGTGTGTGTGTGTGTGTGTGTGTGTGTGTGTTTTAGCTAGTGTGTGTTGCTTTGCATTCAGAGATGTTGAAATATAGTCCACGCACCTGTTCCCAGCAGTCTGTACACTCTTTTGGATTCTGCATTTGAGCTGCCTTCCTCAGCAAGACGATACACCATTGTGACAGGTGGGAGACAAAAGGTGGCATGCTCTTCTCTCGTGTCTTGTCCTGCCTTCCCAGTTGACAGGAGTGGAACATTGTTCGCCTGACCCCTGTCTTTACGAATTTGTAGGACATAGGAGGCATCGGTGCAGAATAGTTTATTCTATTCCCTCCCCTACCTCTTCCTTGTCTTCAGTTTCTTTCAGTTTTAGAGTTATGCATGCGTGTGAATGACTGGTGTGAAAGTGCTTAGATTTGTCTCTGCACAAGATTCAGCGCTATATAAATACCATTATTATTATTGTTGTTGTTATTATTTTAGGCGTTGAACTTCTGATTCTGTGTTCAACGGTCATCAGAATTCGAGGCCCATTTTCGGCATGGTGTTTATGTCCTTGGGGAAGGCACTTCAGTCCGGTTTTTCTCACTCCAACCAGATAATTTTGCCACATGATAACACTCTCGTTACCAAAGGTTCTTTTTCAGTGCGTCAATTGCGTGCTGCACACGGGACCTCGGTTTTTCGTCTCATCCGAATGACAAGTCGCTCAGTTTGATTTTCCAGTCAATCTTGGGAAGAAAGGGCGAGAGCGGGATTCGAACCCAGACCCTGACGGATTCTCTGTATTGGCAGACAGAGCGACAACCACCCTGCCACCTTCCTCCTTGTTCCCAGGTTCAAACTCTCCACAATCAGCCGCCTCTGTTTGTCTCTGAACCGTATCCTTGAAATGAGCTCTCCCTCTTTCGCCTCGTCGTTTCCCTGCACGCAGCTCTTTGAGGTCTGGCCTTTCCAGATCACTGACTCATCCGTTCTGCTGCCCCCTTTCTCGTGTGTAGTTTCTCAGGCATTCTGTCTTCATGTGTTCATAAGTGGTGGTGTTCATCCCTTTCTTTCAGAGCTGTGCATGCGCGTGAAAGCACTTTTATCTGTTTCTGCATAAGAGTTTGTGCTATACAGAGACTGATTATTAGCGTTATTTTCATGGTACTCACTGCAAAGGCAGAATATTCCAATTTTCGTCTCGATAAACATTTTTTAGAATACAAAAAAATATTGGATAATAGTATGGATGACAGGGATTTCTTGCTATTGTAAAATTCCATTTGCATGTTGACAGTTGATGATACAGGTTAATGAAAAGTGATTAAAACAAAGGAATATCAAAGCTGCATTTCATTTGGAGTAAATCAACTGTCTGGGTTGAGTATTCCAATATGTTAGCTTCATCTCAATTCCACGAGAAATCGTATACCATGATTTTGCCCTACTTGACTGGTTTTATTAACTCACTCAGTACGACCAGTCCTCTCTTCTCCTCTACACAGACCCCTCGGATGTTCAGTGGGTGTCTGAATGACCCAACCTTTAGCTTCCGTCGTCAGAATTGTGGTTTTCTTTGTCAACATTTACCTCTTCAGTATAAGTGCCTTCCGATTGCAATATTTTGATGATGGTAATTGGGGTGAAACGCTGTTAACGTCGTCTCTTTCACCGTTCGTATGGAGAGAGTTAAAAGTGATGACTATTGAAAATTATCGCAACTAATCAAGCCTTTCTTGCAGCCAGTATAGATGCGCGATATTGCCCACTGAAAAACTAAACAAGCCGCTTTTAAACCCGCTTCTTAAAGAATGAGATATTGACGGAATATATTATTTTTCCTATTGAAAAACGTCTGTACTGAAACGTACTTTGTGAAGATATATATATATATATATATATATGTGTGTGTGTGTGTGTGTGTGTGTGTGTGTGTGTGTGTGTGTGTGTGTGTGTTTTAACCGACCTTAAAAAAACTCTGTATTGAAACGCGGGTCTTCACGAGAAAAAAGAAATTAAGAAAAAAATATATTGTCGGAATCTATATTTCACCGGCTGTTAAATTGTCTACATTGAAACGCGCTCCATGAAAACAACACTGCACAGCAACAACAACAATAACAACAACAGCAGCAACAACAACAACAACAAAAGCAACAGCACGGGCAATAACAGCAGCAGCAACAACAACAATAACAGCAACAACAAAAACAAAAGCAACAAGAACTATAACAGCAGCAGCAGCAGCAGCAGCAACAACAACAACAAAAGCAACAACAACAAAACACGATCCGTCGACACCACCAACCACTTCGCTTAGTTCGCGCGTTGCTTAGCGCTTCCTAGCAGTTTGCGTTATGGAGAAGAAATCATGTACAAGGTGGATGAACAACAAATCCAGGAGGTTCCCCAAGAACGGTCGTCGCGGCCCGTTATGAACCTTTCGGCAGCTCACTGACATAATAATTATACACACAGCAGCAACTGCGGAAGCGTCGTCTTCATTTAACTGATGTGCGTGGTCAGTCGTGCAGGTACATAAGCTGACCGAGGGGGGGGGGGGGGGGGGGGGGGGGGGGGGGGGGAGGGAGAAAAAATTATGATGATGTTTCTGTGCTTTTTAAAGTTTTTATTTAGTTTTATTGTGTGTGTGTGTGTGTGTGTGTGTGTGTGTGTGTGTGTGTGTGTGTGTGTGTGACGTGTGTGTGTGTGACGTGTGTGTGTGTGTGTGTGTGTGTGTGTGTGTGTGTGTGTGTGTGTGTGTGTGTGTGTGATGTTTCTTGATTTTCTTGCTCTGTAAACATCTCTTGTTTTAGCTGCACAGTCCTTCTAAAAATACAAAACAAAACAAAAACAACAACAACACAACAACAACAAACAAACAAAAAAACCACAAAACAACAACAACAAGAACCTTGAAACAAACCTGAAACAAAAAACAACATTCGTAACCTTTGCACCAATGACAAGAAGAAAACCAATCTAGTGTGATATTCTGGAGATTTCTTGGAGGTTAAACAGAAATAATGTTTGACACACTTTAAGAAAACGACGCTGGACTAAGAAAAAAAATATTTGAATATCATTTTCGCTTACCATGATTCGTTATTTTGTATTCAGGTGCCCCATTTGTTTTCATTTTCGTGTGTGTGTGTGTGTGTGTGTGTGTGTGTGTGTGTGTGTGTGTGTGTGTGTGTGTGTGTGTGTGTGTGTGTGTGTGTGTGTGTGTGTGTGCGCGCGCGCGCTTGCCTTTGTACGGAACAAAAGAATATCATGGGCGATTCACCGGTGGAATCAGGCACAACAATTAGTTGAAAAAAATTGTTGACGGTGGGATCAGAGGGCGGTGCTGTACCGATGCTCTCAGTTTCACTCAGGTGAACCATATGCCAACATAACACCCATCATCCTGCATGTTGTCGAACAAGTTAGCTTTATTGCCATTTCTTATCAGATAGGCGTGCAGGCAATCGTCCCACTGTTATCAGCCATGGGTGGATGGAGCACAGGTTTGTATGCAGGTTCGTGGGATCAGTGATGATATGTACGTGTACGTTGTGGGCCACTTTGAGCACTTGGGTAACAGTGCATCCAACTTACACGGATTTTGACCTTTGGTAAGCTAGGTTTATGACCCTAACAGCAACGCCGGACAGCCTTCGAGAGAAAGACCTGCTAAACATGCGACCGGCACGCAAAACTCGACCATAGAAGATAAAATTAGATGGCAATAATTTCAGTCTCTGTGTAGAACTCACGAACAACACCCTCCCCAAAAAATAACAACAAAGAAACAACTAACACAAACAAAAACAACAACAAAACACCAGCAAACAATAAGCATGAATAGCACATGGGTGCATAAACAAAGAAATGATTAATGAAATTCGCAATGATTATAATAATCATTCTTGTGAGTGGCGCAAACCAAAATGACGTCAGTCGTGTTTCGAACATCCAATAACAAAGACGTAATTAGTGAAAAGATTAATATGGACAGAAACATCGAAAGCTGCATCACGCTTCGATGGCTCACAAGATTGACGTGCTGAAGATGAGCCAATCGCAGTCACATGATGGGAGTTAACTCCCCTCTACAAATTGCTGCACTATTTGTGTTTTTGGCCAATCGCAGAGCAGAGGGTGATTTGAAGGCGTTTTTGTTTAGGACGCAACCATGTTGGACGGATATTCTGTTTAGGGCCTTGTTCCATGTGGAACGATGTCCACAAAATGGAGACGAGGAAAAGATTAAGCTGCCCAGAAACATCTGGTCTTGGGCCATACAAGGCAACCAAACTGGTAAGGAAAGCGATTACTACCAACATTTCGTATTTGTTGCTTTCAACATCGCTTAAAATTAAACTTGGAAACAGAGGCTCCGTCGCTGTGAACACGGATGAGCTGGCATACATATAATGATATTATGATGTATGAAAGTATGATACATGATACAATACATTTACTATAAACTCAACGTTTCCCACATTCTTTCTCGTGTTTTCTTTTCAGTTGAATACTAATAACTGAGTACCATCGTTCTGATGACTGTAGAGCCGACTACAATGCCCTAACCAATGACTGTACGTGTATAGTTGTAGTGTGTAGTATGCATATAACACTTAAGTTTACTGATAGTACACTACATACGGACACTAGATATTAGTGTCAGTGTACAGTAGAATATTACTTGTATGCAGTGTTCATCCAGAAACAAACAAAAATCAGTCAAAAAATTGTGGCATGGGATCAGTTCTATAACAATAACATGGATCAATGCTGCTGCATCATGGACACTGCAATTTTGATTTGTCAAGCACTTGTACTGTTGTAGATTACCATGCATGAGTGGTTAAAGTGTAGGACTTTCAATCTGAGGGTCCTAGGTTCATATCTTGATAACAGTGCCAGGTGGGTAAAGGATGGAGATTTTTCTGATCTCCCAGGTCAACGTTTGTGCAGACCTGCTAGTGCCTGAACCCCCTTTGTGTGTATACTCATGCAGAAGATCAGATACCTACATTGAAGATTCTGTAATCCATGTCAGTGATTGGTGGGTTATGTAAACACGAACATACTCGGCATGCACACCCCCGAAAAGGAGTATGGCTGCCTATATGGTGGGGTAAATAAACAAAACAGTCCTACACGTAAAATGTTACATGTCTGCATGAATGTGTGTGTGTGTGTGACTGAATCTGATTGAATGACACAGGAAACAAATGATGAACACCCAATGGCAGTTGTCTGTTGGCTCTACCCAGGTAGGCAGCCTGTTGTGCAAATGACTCGATGTTCATTAAGCACTTGTTTAGAGCTTAATCTCTGACCAAGGATAGGCACTATATAAGTTATAATGATAATAAGTATCCCTATCATAATCATATACCTGTATTTTTATGGGAAGTAGCTGGGCATCTATCCTCGATTGATATGAAGCTCAGTGCTTAGCGGAGATCCCGACGAAAATGTTGTTGAATGACATTGAATCGATTGATAATAATGTACATTGGTGGGAGTTCATTGGCATATAAAAAAAAAAAAAATAGTGAGAGTTTGTTGGTAATTTTTGTGGGAGATTTGGCAATAGAGTTAGGAAGAGGTGTTGAGGATCACATGACCAATCTGTGGATCAAGAGTTTATTCCTGGTGGACTTTTCTGTACGCGATTCTATCAGCCATTAGTGAAAAGTTCATGCATGACAGCAGCAAAAGCAAACTTAAGAATCCAGAAAGGTCCACATAGACTTTTATTGACCCAAAATTTAACGTTACATCTGTTGTTCGGGAACTATGTCCAGCGATGTGTAAGTATGCATTATGTGTGATGTGAGTGTGCATAATAAATCTTCTGGTGTGTGTGTGTGTGTGTGTGTGTCACTGTGTGTGTCTGGAAGTGGGATCAAAGGAGAAAAGTGGGGTTGAAAAAAAATTCATACCAATTTGACAAAATTTTTCACATATAAATTTGAATTGAATTCTGCTGATGGTTCTGGTTTTGCTTGAACAGTAGCAGATGGTGATGCCCATGCTGAAAAATGAAACACACACACCAGCATGGACACACATACACACTCCATATTTGCCAAAAAAAACAAAACAAACAAACGAAAAAAACCAACTGATTTCAAGAACCTTCGTAACAATGTATCCAAATTCATAGTTATTCTATGATTATGACTGATCTGGAAAATAAGGAATCCTGATGGCATGTGAAACCTGATTAATGCAAAGCATGTCAATGAGGTATATTTATTAGGCTGCAAGGCTTAGGTGATTACTTCTACTACCACTACTACTACTACAATAACACAATGCACATGCATACACATACACACACAGTAACACTTAGTAGTGCTCATGTGCTGTACTTTTTGTAGCATTAACATAAAATGATAGATCAAAGGTTATGAAGAAAAATCAAGACTTCTTGACCTGGAATGGTACAGACTTTCATGTAATTTTGAAAGACTGCAGAACATCACATCTGGAAATTGTCAGTCATGTGGACCAACACCAATCATAAAATCTACAGTTTGTGTAAATCAAATGTCTGTTAACATTCTGTCCTATATGACCCAGAAACCTGGAGAACAAACGAAAATTGAAATGAAAGCCATGTAAAAGGCTTTGAAGGACAGTATTTTTGTTGATTCCTGAGACTTCATTGGAAACAGCAAGTCACCAACAAAGAAGTGAGCAGATGCAAAGGCATCAGATTGATCAGTAAATCATAGATGAAGTGAAACAGAGAAACTGGAGGTGGCTTGGCCATGTTCTGAAAAAAAGAAAAGAGAGCCAGACCACTAGGCACAAAGAGAACTGTACTAGAGGAAATGAAACTGAAAGCAGCAGGCAAGACGTGGAACAAAATCAGCTGGCTCACTCAAGACTGAAATGACTGGAGATTTGTTGGCACCATAAGCTCCAGCTGGAGTGAAGAGGATTAAGTAAATAAGTTTGACATAGAACTGTAGAAGTATAATAAAATTGTTGGTAATTTCAGTGTTTCATGCCAGCACCATTTTAGCCTTAGCCTTAGCCTGTTGCTTCCAGATACAAGTCATTACAGCATAGTACAACTGGTGTTGATTCACCAAGATGCATGTCAGTGGAAGTGAATTTGAGCAGAGAGTGCCCTGAAAAATAAAGTCATCTTGACACTGACAGACTCCGTAGACAATTACTGAATTAGACATGTTTGCGTTATATATGCATGTAGCGATAGTCATTGAGATGTGACTGAATGTTGGTTACCTTTTTGCTCCTTACAGTGGAATGATGCAGTCACTGCATTCCGACAAGGCGTGCCTAGAGGAAAGCATCGGCGGTTCATGCGCACTGCAGAAGATTGCTTTCTGGGTTCTACAGCAGTGGACTGGTTGATGGAATATCTGAAGAAGCAAAAAGACTTTGGTTCAGATGTCACAAGGTGAACACATGCAGAGACGAAACTGTATTTTGCATTTGTTTATATTGCATCATTGAGATATATGTATACATGTTTACATACATACCTACAATAAAACATACATACATATACATAGCTACCTACCTACCTACCTACCTACTTACATGTGCATATGTACTGTGATCAGAACATACGATATATTTCTAGCTGTTTTATTTGGATATTTGTGTCATAAAACAGTGTGGTTTATTGTTTTTACATCGCAGATTAGTGTGTGTGTGTGTGTGTGTGTGTGTGTGTGTGTGTGTACATGTATACAATGAAAATGAATGACAAGTGTTAAGTGTGTTTGTAGGTGCATTGGCTTCGCTGTAAAACATGCTGTATATGCACATACAAATTCATAAGGATGATGTGTGGTCTTGTCACAGCGACAATTCTATAAGGAAGTTGAAGTCAGCCTTTCACCTTCACCTTCATCTTTACCTATCCCATAATCCAATGGAGGGTCATCAGGGCACCGCAGATGATTTTCAGATTTTCATCTCTCTATTGGTTCCTGCCTCTCACAGCTCTCTGTGAATCTGGGAAATTCAGGTTTGTCCTTTTTTTTTATGTTGTCCTGCCACATTTTCTTTAGCCTTCTTCTCTTCCTTCCTGGTATGGTGCCCTGCAGAATGGTCTTTTCAAGCCTGTCCAGCATCAGATCTTGTGATTTGTCCATACCGTTTGAGCTTCCTCCTCGAGTCCTCATGATGATGGTTAGGAGGTTATCGTGGGGTCCAATGGCTTGGGTGATCTTCTGTTGGACCTCTGTGTTCGTGACATGCTTAGTGTAGGAGATGTCCAGTAGCTTTCAAAAGCATCTCATTTCCATGGCTTGAATCTTCTTCTGGAGGTCGGCAGTGAGAGTCCATGTTTCGCAAGCATAGAGAAGCACTGACTGAACCAATGAGTGCATAATTTTCACTTTCGATCTGAGTGTGAAGTTTTTGTCTCTTCAAATGGGCTTCAGTTGAAAAAGCGCTGCTAAAGTCTGCACTATCCTGGATATGACTTCTGGTTTGGAGCCTTCACCTGTGGCAATTGCACCCAGGTACTTGAACCTAGATACAGGTTCCAGTGACTGCCTGTTGACTTTGATATCAGTGCTAAAGCTGTTGGTGTTATTCGTCATGGTCTTTGTTTTTTCTGCACTGATTTCCATTCCATATGCCCAGGAGGTGGTGTCAAGTCTTTCTACCAGGTTGGAGAGTTTGGTCTCATTTCCTGCCAAGCCATCAATGTCATCGGCAAACTGAAGATTTGTATCAGTTCTGCCTCTGAAGGTGATGGTGCCCTCATGGTCTTCCAATGCATCCGATATGATATGTTCCAGGAATAAGACAGACTTTAGTTGAAATTAAACACAATGACATGCATTTGAATTTTGGTAGGCATTTGAGTCAGCCTTTTGGACTGACCTGTCCCCTTTATGTGTTTATTTCATTTCACTGAAAAGTGAAATAGGATAGTAAATCATTGTTATATTTTCTCTTTCATTTCCTTTTCCATTTTCCTCATAGATCTGTGTTTTGAGGAAGAGTTTTATGAATATCTAACTCATCAATTTCTTTTACTGTACCATCACTTCACCAAATACTGAATCAAGAATTCTAACATTTTTCACCATTTGTTTTCCACAGACAGCAGACGACACATTTGCTCAACAAGTTTTACAGGGCTGGTATCTTTGAAGAAATTCAGGTGTCAAGAAGAGGTCGCAACAAAGCAGACTTCAGTGATAGCAATCGTCTTTACAGGTGAATAAAATCCTTGGAGATAGAAATCTGATTCGTGGTTCATATGATATATGGGAAGTTATGATGAAAAATTCATTTCTTAAATTGCATAGAAACAGTATTTGTTTTTAGATCAAATCCTTGGTGACTTGTAATCCATGAACAGTTAATGGTGGTACATCACCAGTATTAAAAAAAAAAAAAAAATCATTTTATAGCAGTGAGTTAATAATGGAACCTGGTACCTCTTCTGCATTCATTTTGTCTGGAGAAAGTACAGGGCAATTGCTGTAACTACATGATATGGCTGGCATGTATTATCAGTTTTGAATGATGTTGAGTACCGTTTTTAGGTGTGTGGGATGTGGTGGTGAAATAGATGCATGTAATTATGAAAGCAATGATGTGTAAGAGCACTAAGACATTCTTTCTAGTGTTTGTTTGAAATGCATTCTAGCTGTGATTTGTTTGTCCAAGTTAGTGAGTGGACATGTTTTGCGGCTGTCTGTATTGCAGGCTTTTACCAGTGTCTCCAAGCAAAGGTACACGGGTGCCCTTAGCTGTTCGCACAAGTAACATCACTCCCCAGCCCTTAAAAATTAGCAAGGATGAGAAGCGTAGTCAGCCAGACAAAGAAGAGGAAAAGGAGAGAACATCTGTCAGAAAAGAGGAAACGGCAGTGACAGCAGCTGACCCTGCTCTTGCCATTGATCGCCTACCGCAGTGCCACTTGATGGGACGATTTCTGACGGGGTCACAGATTGGTGAAATCTGGAAGACTGCTGCACTTAGCAGGTTAGATCTGGCTGTGTCATGGTTTTGCATTTTGTCCTTTCTCTGTATGTTATAAATGTTTACCATTTGATACAGTCATTTATAAGGGTGATAACAGACTGTGTTCTGTTTGAAAAACAAGTGGAAGAAAGAAGCCCAGAGGATTAAATATTCCAAATGAATATTGATGGAAGTATTTACATGCAAACATAGGGAATGAGAGAATTAGCTCAGTGTTGCAGGTAGCTAAAAGTTTTCTTGCTAAAAATAAGTTAAAAAATAATGCAGGTCTGAAATTAAACTGCGGTTGGTTTTGCAAAAGATTATGAATTATGCACATCTTCATGATTTTCTTACTCGAAACAGATGATCTGGAATTTTCTCAGTATATTCTCTGGTAAATGATACTGATAACTGCAGAGTATTAGACTGACTGGACTGTGTGACTAAAGGCTCAATGCCTAACTTATATCAGAGATCAATTGACATAGCTTACATTTGGACCAGCAGCAAAGTGAGAGTTGTACTTTTATGGTCAATGATCTCTCCTCAGCAATGAGAATTTATTTACAGCTTTGTCTTTTGTGAAGGACTGTGACTCTCAAACTAGGAGGCAAAGATTACACTGGCTGCTGGTGCTGCAGCCTTGGGCTAGTTGGCCTTTGGAAACATCCTAAAACCCTCCTGGTCGAGATAATGGGGATGTGACTTGGGCAAGACACCCTTCACTATAATCTAATTCTAGCTTAGACAGTCAGGACAGCAGTTGCCTTCACTGCTGTTCTGATGGTCATAGTCAGACATGACACTGTAGAGCGATAGATTGAGGACTGTGGTGTGCATGTGCAGACTGAAGAAGGTGTTGGGTGTGGGGAGCCTGGAGGATATTCTGCAAGACTACACTGTGGAGGGGGCCCACGTCCGACACAACTGTATCTTCCTCAACAAGAGTGGCATCGTCACTAACATTCAGCCACAAGGTGGGTCTTGGAGGAATGCAAAACAGATACAAATAATGATTTCTTCTTCTTCTTCTTCAGACGGACACCCCCTGTTCTTAATGATTTATTCAAGAAAAGCCATCATGTAACAAAAACCAACAATACATGAACATGTTATCAAGAAACTTACCGGTAGTTCAGTGTTTTGAGACATCACTTGATTGCAAACTGAATGCTTGAAACAGATAGAATGACAAATTGTGTTTGGTGTATTCATGCTTAGAAACCATGATTTTCACTCAAATAGGCTGAAAAGCCCTGTTGTTAATCTAGTCTGTTTTTCAAAGAATGTAAACAGAAAACAAATGCCATTTTGCTACTGTTTGACTCTTTACAAAGGCTTTTCACAACATTTTTCAGTTTTGTCTACATCTTTACTATTAAAGTAGTAGTAATATTAAAAAAAAAATAAAAAAAAAAAAATATATATATATATATACTGTTTCTGTTCTCTGCTGTAGAATTCTGCAGTAAAGTTTTCAAACTGTTCATAGCTGTGTTAAACCATCAGCATCAAGAGTGCACTATGTATGGGAAGGCTTCTCATCAGTTAATATTATTTAATATTTATCATTTTATTATGATGTGGAAAAAAAAACCCAAATGAATTAAAAAAAAAAATTTGTATTATTGATCTTGCCAATAGTGTTATTGTGACTTTTTGTTGTTGTTGTTAACTTGCAGATCAACTGCCACACTGGGTTCTTTCAGCAATGAAGTGCCTTGCTCGATGTGAGTATGGTACATGGCTTTTTCTTATTTCTTTATTGTAATTTAATATATACAAGCATCTTTGATAATTCTTAGTTTAGACTCATTTGGCATAACGATCTTATCATTTTCATTTTATCCAGTTTACATTAATACAGATATAAGAATGTATTAATAACTATTATTAATTATCCCAAATATAGTAGAGTATCATTGATGGATGTCATGTGTACCAGTTATAGAATTGGTGTGTTGGAATTTTTTTTTTCTTATTCCATCCCTCTCTCTGCACTTTAACAATGTAGGTATCATAAAAGCAGATTGTTAATATTTTCTTTCTTTTCTCATTTTTAATGCAATTTCAGAAATTACTCTGGTTTTTTTTTTTTTTTTTGTTTTTTTTTCAATCTGGTTTCAGCATGCAACATTTCTTCGTCCAGTGTTCTTGAAGGCTTAATTTGATAGTGAAGCCTACCAAAACTGTTGTTGGCATTGCCACTCTAGTAATATGGATCTCCACTAAGGAAGATGTATTTGAATATCTGTATTTTCATTTTATGTGCTTTTGTTTAAAACAAAAACAAAAAAGATAAGAAATGAAATGTACTTCAGGGCCAGAGAAGGCGGAAGGCGACTTGCCCAGCTACCCCGGTTTTGAGAAGGATGTGTTTGGCGTTGTCAGGGACTACTTCATTGGCCTTCAGGAGCCCCTCATCACCTATGAGTTGTATGACATCATCATCAACGTGTTTGGTGAGCACAGTACATCCCACACTCAACAAGCAAAAGTATTGAAAGTTTATCATAAATAATTATTTCAGTGTTAAGTAAAAACTTGCAACTTGAAAACTTTCTTTTTTGTAATATTGGTTTCAAAGAGAAGACAAAGAAAGGGAAACAAATGTCAGTCTGGGTCAGTGGCAACAGTACGTAAAGAAAGAACAAAGCATGTTTGTTGCAAGCATGGATCTCCTAAAGTTGTACAAACTTGAAATGCTTTCCAGAAAAAAAGGGAATTTAACATATGAACTGTCTTTGCTGTGTGCTTGCATGGATCTCTCAGCATGTTGTGAATCTGCCTTTGACTCACTGCTTTGTGATTTGAGTGAAGTTGGTTTGAAGCTTCAAAATGGCAAGAATGAGAAGTCAGTTGTCTGTTTTGAAGAAGTTGACTTTCGGTCATGAATATCATACTTGAAAGGGTTCCAAATTTTGATCTTTACTTTGTGCAGTGCAAGCATGCAATCAACTCCCTCGTCACTCCTCTCCGTTCTCACATGCTGCACGGGATGAGAAGCGCTTTGGCTACAGTCTGTGGTCTGACTCTTCTCTGGAGAATGTGATTCTCAACCTGACACGCAAGTACTGCATGACAGACAGTAAGACCGACCTGTTGAGCCTGGCTGACAGCCGGCCAGACCTGTTTGGCACCACAGATGGATTGTCTAGCTACTTCAGCCATTCCAACTTGTTCAGTGGGGCCAGCAGCTACAGTCAACTGGCTCAAAGTCACAGAGACTTGCACAGCATGGCACACAGTCACAGAGACTTGCACAGCATGGCACACAGTCACAGAGACTTGCACAGCACGGCACACAGTCACAGAGACTTGCACAGCACGGCACACAGTCATGGGGACTTGCAGCCTAGGACAAGAGGTCAGACACACACTATGCCTCAGTCCAGAAGTCACATGGACTTGTTCAGTCGAGGTGGGCCATGCGTGGTCAACAGTCAGGGTGATCTGCGGGAGATGGGGGCGAGCACAGGCAATCTGCTTGCTGGGCGTCCTGCCTCTAACCTGCATGCTTCTCACAGTTCACAGCACTTGGCCCCGTCTGTTCGGGCAAACTCACAGTCCACTCTGGGGCAACTTTCAGACTTGTCCAGCTTAACGGCCAGCAAGCAGTTTCGCTCCAACCCAGACCTGCAAGTGTCACGCTATGAGACAGCGTTTGGTCCTGAAAACCAGACTGTGACCCGTGTGTACTTCTGCAATGGTTTGGCCACTGACTTCCATCACAACTCTGTTGAGGAACAGGAAGCGCTGTCCCCAGTGGAGACCCACTTTGATGTGGTCACAGACAATTCACAGCGCCAGTCTACACACATCAGTTTTGATCGTGTGAGCAGGTCCTCCAGCCTCAGTAGGAACAAACCGTCAGACCTTGATGAAGAATCTTTGAAAAATTCTGTTGGTCAGTCTCGCAGTTACAACTCTTATCAGCGGCAACAGAAAAAGTTGGGTGCTCATGATTCAGCCACCTTTGCATCATTGTCTGAGCCAAGACAGGAACCTGAACCAGCAGACAAAAAGCCTCCATCTCCATCATGGGACAAGGGGAGAAAGCCACCCCCCTATCGCCGCACTCGAGCAGAGCGCCACCACACATTTTCAGGATCACAGTTTGGGATGGGCCGTGAGATGGAGAGAGGGGTTCTGGACGACTGGGACAGGCAGATGTCGGCTTCAATATCTCATCTGCCCGGCCTGAAACCTGTGGGGGCAGACAGCCAGCCAGCCAGCATATCAGAGGCTGCCTCCAGACAGAGGACTGCCAGGAGCCTGGGGCTTTCCTCTGGACGAGGGGCAAAGCGGCCGTCTTCACTGTACCTGAATTGTGAGTTCATTGACACTTTTCTGTCATTCTAGAGTCTGGATTCATTTGTTCCAATGCAAGTGTGTCAACATTTAAATGTTCACTACATATTCATTATTGATGATGATAATAGGTTATTCTTTTTCCAAATGTACTCTGATTTGTAAGTTTAATTTATTTTGACAAATGTTTTGACAAATGTTTTTAATAGCAAATGCTTATTTTCCTGTTGATCTTTGAACTTTTTATCATTTTTCAGTGATCAAATATGTTCAGTTGCTGTTCACTGTTTTTGTTTTAAGTAAAAAATGTGACTCCATGTTTCTAGAAGTGTTCTAAAGATAATTAAGCTGTTTGTTGTGTCAGTCCCTCAGTCAGGACTTCACGAAGAGAGAGCCACGAAAGCTCTGCAGGTGGTCTGCCTCTTCCTGCCACCGGCCTCACGACGCAAGCTGCATTTTCTCCTCAAACTGATGAGCAAGATGGCTGCCAACCCCTTTCTCACCTTTGATCCAAACCAGTCTACTCGCAGTCTGGTGAGTCCTTTCAAAGTGTCATGTGAACTTCAATGCTCGTCATATGCCAGTGGAAATTAATCCATGACAAAGTTTGATGTAAACTTCAATACTCTGTCATAGGTTGATTGAAAATACTGTTTTCCGTATCAAAAATGGGGGCAGTGCTCTCACACACAGCCCACTGTTTGAAGAAGCACCAGCAAACAACAACAACAAACCTCCCCCCAAAAAACCAAAACAGTTGCTATATTTGATGAAGCAGGACCAGCATAATGTGGGAGTTAAACTGCCTTTGTTATACAAAAGTTCATTGAAGCCATCTGAAGAGAACACCACAGTTTGGTGGAAGATTCTGTTATCAAAAGAAAATACATCAGTCCGGTGCATTCAGTTGTAGATGAGCATTATAATACTATCATCGTCAAGAAGTACTATTTCTGTGCTGCTTGGATGGTGGTGTGAAAACCTGCATGCCCCCAAAAGTGGTCAGATTTGGATGTTGTGACAGTGGTGTGAAAACCTGCATGCCCCCAAAAGTGGTCGGATTTGGATGTTGTGACAGTGGTGTGAAAACCTGCATGCCCCCAAAAGTAGTCAGATTTGTTTAAACCATGGATGTTGTGATAGTGGTGTGAAAACCTGCATATCCCCAAAAGTGGTCAGATTTGTTTAAACCTTGGATGTTGTGGTAGTGTGAAATCCTGCATGCCCCCAAAAGTGGTCAAATTGGTTTAAACCTTGGATGTTGTGATGGTGGTGTGAATCCTGCATGCCCTAAAAAGTGGTCAAATTCTTTTAAACCATGGATGTTGTGATGGTGGTGTGAAATCCCGCATGCCCCAAAAAGTGGTCAAATTCGTTTGATGTTGTGATGGTGGTGTGAAATCCTGCATGCCCCAAAAAGTGGTCAAATTCGTTTAAACCATGGATGTTGTGATGGTGGTGTGTCAGGTTTTGGGAACGTTCCAACACGCAGTGCTGCGGGCACCAGAGGAGACTGATCTGGACGCGGTGTTGGTCTTCCAGCTGGTGTCCTTTCTGGTGGACCACCACATGGACATCATGGCTGTGCCCACCGACATGAAGGATGTTGTGGAGGACAGGCTCAGGGACCTTGAGAAACCTCAGGTCTTCTACCTCTTCATTTTCTTATTTTATTATGGTTTGAATTTTTGTGTGTGTGCACATCTGTTTCTTTTTATTCCTGTACGTGTGTGTGTGTTTTCCCCTCCAAATTACAGTTCCATTAGATTTGCTAATGTTTCTTTGATGCTGCCAGCTTACAAGTGTTGGTCATTAATGCAACAATACTTATTGCAAAACATTAAAAGGAAATTATCTCTAATTTTCTGTTCTTCGTGTGTCAACCACAAGAGATCATTCTCATAATGATGTGAAAATGTTTAGTCTTTCATTTTCGTCTAGATCGTGTATTCACCGCAGGACCGAAGCACGCTGCGCTTTGCAAAGCCAGTGTCCATGGAGCAGTATGAGAAAGAGAAGATACGCCATTCCCACACAGCTCTGCTGGAGCTGCTGGATAGCATCGTCCGTGATGAGAACATGGCTGATCGAGAGAAGAGGCGACGGTTGAAACAGGTAACGTTTCCTGGTTGTCTGTCAGCTTTGTCCTTCAGTTTGTCTGTGTCGGTCTCCCCTGGTGGGAATTCTAGGGTTTTGTTTTTGTTTATTGCCGCCCCATCATCTGGACCTTTTCTGTGTCATTACTCCCACATTCCCCCTATACACAGCCGCACCTGGGTTTGTCTTTTGTAGTCCCAGTGTCGCCTATCCACAGGGAACTATTTAATGTTAGGTCGCCAGGATGACACACACCAGAGGAAATCCTGCACTGCTACTGAGTCACTTCAGTGGTGTTCAGTACTGCCAGTTCTGACTTAATGTATGTAGGCACCAACTGATAATCTCTTGGGGTTCTTTCAGTATAAATAGTATTCCCACCTTCAGGAAATTCTGTGCTAGAAATTTCCACATTTCTATCTTTCTCTTTGTTTCTGGCTTTTCCCTTTTCTTTCCATTGTCTCTTTGTCATTTTCTGCCTTGCTGGTCCATTTGCCTATATGTTTTCTGGACTAGATAATTGGGCACTCATGCTGTGTTGTGTTCTTTTTTTAGCTCCTTGCACATGTGAAGTGCCCATTGTCAATTTTTGGTTTTGTATGCCCATGGCATTACCACATAATTTTGTTTATTATTATCTTGATGTTTGTTGACAGAATGGCCAAAGTCAGAGGCATGCTTTAGGCGCCAAATTTTCTTCCCAGGTGTTTTTTTTATTTTTATTTTTTTATTATTATTTATTTATTCATTGAGACCAATATTTACAGTATTCAGCCCAGATAATTATAGCCTTATGTTGTCAGCTTGGCTGCAAACAAGAAAAGATTAGATCAGACTGTCCTTGTGGGTGAATTGTTGATTTCCAAATCCAGGAATCCTTTGTTCTGCATGGGGTTTGCACCCCTGCACTCTTTAACCCATTAAACTCCAGGTGTGGGATAACACCACCTTTACTTGTAAATCAGGGTAATGTACCATAGCACTGTTTCAAGTTTGTTTTTTCTCACTTTGTAAAATTTGCTTTCTGAGCTGAACAGCGAAAACATGAAGATGCCCTCATCTGGCTGGATAAACCTTTCCAGAATAAACAAGTGGTTTTTAGAAACATTCTTTATCTTACCCCAGGAGTTCTTATACTGTTACAGAGCTGGTCCACAGAATATGTGATAAACTTGGAATTGTTCATGAATTATTATAGTTATTATCTAAACATAAATTGTCCATTCAAAATGATAATGATAATCTACAGTATGTACTGTAAAGAATTCCAGCTTGGAACAGTTTGCTTTTTCATCATTTCCTTTGATTTGATCAGAACAGCTCAGATTGTTTTTGAAATGATAGTATTGACCCATACCAGTTTTTACTGGTGGCACTAGAAGTGGTAGAAATGTGAGTGGTTGTGGTCATGGCTTTCACTGTAGATGATTTTTTGTGTGTTCAGTTCCAGAAAACCTACCCCCAGCTGTACAAGCAGCGATTCCCTGACACGGCCACTGACCCCCTTCAGGCCGACCTTCGGTCCCGAGGCAAACCTCCACTGTTTGTCCGACCCCTGCAGAGGCTGAGAGGACTGCGTGTGTGACGGGCCCTTCATGTTGCTTTGTTCTGTAGTGTTGGAATGTTTCTCCATGACATGGTATTTCATGTTTTCCCCACTTCCACTGCATCTTTTCTTTTCTTTTTTCTTTTCTTTTCTTTTTTTTCACAAAGGATGCCATAGATTTCTATAAACTGAAATTCTTTTCAAGGACAAGATTGTTGGGATTCTTTTTTTTTTTCCTTTAAAAAAAATTTTTTTCTGAATAGTGTACAGAAGTTTGAACCATTATGGCTCTGTCTATCACTCACTAGTCCATTTGGCTTGCTTTTGTATACCCTGGCAGTGTTTTTGTTTTGTTTTATTTTTTATCATCATGGATTGATCTGTGCCAGCAAGTGCTGGAACTGGGGGAACTTCCTTGGAAAACTAAACTGTCTCTCCCTTACTTGGGCAGTTTTCAGGAAAATGATAATTTTAAAATGTTACAGTTGACAGTATGTGATTCAGTGACATGCATATATGCTAAAATAATTATGTGCATATTCTGATTTTCAGTCCTTTTATTTTCCTTTATTTTAAAGTTGTGTGTGTAATAGTTTGGTACTCTCTGCGGCTCCTATAAAGTAGCCTTTGAGTGTATTTTGTGTTTCGTCAGTCAAAGGTTTGTGTCTGGCTGGGAGGGCTGTAGATCGTACTGAACTATTTCCACCTGGTATTAAGCTTTCTTTTTATTGTTTCTAATTTACTGTTCACACAAGTCACTAGCCGGACACATATGTTAGTCAGTGCTTGTACTTGAAGAGGTGAGATGTATTCTTCAAAACTCATTTAAGAGGTTGAGAGGAGGTATTTATTGAAAAGCCCTCAGTCCTGTGTTAACCTTTCAAAACTGAGAGGTTCTTTTATGTGTTCACCTGTACTGTTTTAAGTCCCTTATTCAATATTCTGCCTTTTAGGTGAGTTTGTTAGATGTTCTTAATCTAGAACAGAAGATTTAATAAAAGAAAGTTGGTTTTAATCATGTGTCAAACAATTTTATTGAGGTTTACAATGGTTAATTTCAGCTGCTGACTTCACTTCCAGTGAAATGTTGGGCATGGTTACACATTTATACTGTCCAGCTGAAGGTGGAAGTGTAACTTGGTGTACTGCATTTCATTGGCGGTGTAATTAATGTGCAACATATGTAAGTGAGAGGGAGAGAGAGAGAGAGAATTAATATATTTCAAAAGCCATTTATTATCATGGTTGTCCTGTTTATGCTGCTGGCTTAGCCGTATGAAGGACAGCATGTAAGTATGTGTGTTGCTGTTTGGACAGCTGCGACAAGTGTTTGATGATTGTGTAGCTCTGATCTGTGCCATTTCTTCCCTCCGTTCACTGCAGGCTTGGGGCCCACCAAGTCGGCACCCCTTGCTTATTCCGTCTTAGATAGTGACCTGTTGGAATGAGAGTGTATTGTTTGTCTGCTATCTTGTACTGTGTTGAAAATGAGAATGCAATGTGTTGTTGAACTGGAAGATGGTGTCCTGTCCAGTTCTTATGAAGTTTAGGCTTGGGACACGCTTGCATGGTACACTTTTATAGACAGCATTCACTTTTTAAAAAGTATATTAGTTATTCTTATTGTGACTGACTTATAGCTTTGCGTGCCCTGTTGAACTGCCACCAGAGATCTCCAATACTGCCTGTCTTGTGCTGTCTTACATCAGCTATGCAGCAGTTCAAAATTCTGGTCATATGCATGAAATGTCAAGTCCCACAGGTGCAGGCATGTCTGCTTTTTCTGAAGATCAGTACATGCTCCTGAAAATCAGTGAAACAGACAGTGAGTTCCAGAACTGCTGGTTGGAATTGTGTATGCATAAGAAAAAGGAAAAAAGCATGTAGTACTGAAATTTGAATTGCTCAGTTTTATCTAATATAATGCTAATCACATTTGTTCTCCAGTAACCTTTGTCATAAATGCTTTTTTTTGTGTGTGTGTGTGTGTTGTTGTTGCAATATCTATCTTCTGTGTTCCTGAATGGTGGTGTGTTCCTGATTTTAATGACAGGGATTTCCAAAAATAGAAAATTGGGATAGGCATGTCTGCAGACAGCTTTATCAGGGAAGAAGAGTTTTAACTCACTCAGTACGGCCAGTCCTCTCTTCTCCTCTACACCTCGGATGTCCAGTGGGTGTCTCAATGACCCAACCTTTAGCTTCCGTCGTCAAAATTGTGGTATTCTTTGTCAACATTCACCTCTTCAGTATAAGAGCCTTCCACTTGCAATATTTTGATGGTGGTAAATTGGGGTGAAACGCTGTTAACGTCGTCTCTTTCGCCGTTCGTATGGAAAGAGGTAAATCTGTTTCACAGTGATTTGTCCACTTCAACAACTGTTTCACATCAGTTTATTCTGTTATGGAAAGTGTGTTGAAGCACTGATAGTGATACATATTTCATTGTAATGTCAAAAGTTTCAGTATGATAATGTCAAAAGTTTCAGTATGAAATAGCAGAGGATGCATGCTTTGGGCTATTCTTTTTCTGTTTATTGAAGGAAACGGATTCAGCAAGTTGTTTGATGCCACTGTTTCCTCTGTCTTATCGTATTGACTGATGACTGAAAGCAAAGATTCTCTTTGGGCAGCCAGAAATGCACAATCTGTGAACCAGAACTACCACAGAAAGTTTTGAAAGAAGGTTTGAGTGGAACACTTGATCAGTTTTAGAAATGCCAGGTGCTAGTGTTTTGACAATAGTTATCCACTTTGCTGCTCAAAATCAGTGATACATGCTGCTGAGGCACAGATAGGAGCCTGGGCATGTCTTGTGTTTGTGTGTGGTGTGCTTGTGCATTGGATGATGGTGGTGGTGATCAAGCGAATATGTCAATTTCAGTTGTTGTTTTTTTGTCAATTCATTGTTGTTGGATGAATATCTGTTTGCATATGTACTCTTTTATTTACTTTTTTTTTTTTTATTGGTCATTGAATGAATATGAATTTGGCATATGTTCTTGTTTTTGTTTTACATGATTTTATATAAATTTAAGATGTTATGTATGTCAGAATCAAGTGGAAGGGAGATAAAAGATTTCTGATCAGAGGAAAAATGTCGATCTTGTTTTATTTTGTAATGTAATGTATTATATATTACATTTTGTCACAATAAGTTTCTGTGTGAAATTCAGGCTGCGCTCCCTGGGGATCAAACAGCAACACTGTGCAGCACCCCTTTTTTTCTGTCTGCAAGTGTATTCATTTTACTATCAGAGTTTTGCTACAGAATTAGCTACTGACAACCCTTATGTTGCCATGGGTTGTTTTATGTGCACTGAGTGCATGCTTCATTCACGACCTTGGTTTATTGTCTTATCCAAATGACTATCACCCAGACACCATTCAAGGTCTAGTGGAAGGATGAGTAAAAATCCCATGCACACTTGCTTGCTGGTCAGGCACATTAGGTCACTGCTCTGCACAGTATGTATAGTATACTGTATTGACAGCAGTGTGATAATTGCCAGTAATAGAAATACATACAAACCCTCTTGAATGCATGATTTCCCATCAAAGAAGGGGAAAACGAGATCATTATGGACAGCAATATTCCATGAAACCACAGGAAAAAAATGTTAGGGAATAAGAAAACCTGTGAGCCAAGGAATTCATGTTTCATTGGTAAAAATTAACAGCCTTTCATGTTGCAGGTGTGTGCTTGACTGGTATACATGGCTGAATGCAGGCAGAAAATATTTAACATTTAGGGATTCACAGCCCTACAAGGGAATTTGCGGTGTGAAGTTGATATGGAATTCTTTTTTTAATTTAATTATTATTTTACCTCAAACCCATCAATGACATTCAGTGTGAGCATAGCATTGTGTTGAACCATAATACTCAAATCTGCTTATTGCTTCAAGGTATGTGCTTCATACTTTATACTTGCATTCCTTTTAGCTACCTTTCCTTCCCCCTTCTTTATACATTCCTGTATACTTCTGTTCCTGTGTTTCACGAGAAAAACATGTACAGTTTCCGTCCCTGTATGAAATCTGTCTTGACTGTTGGGTATAAAAATAATTTGCAGTTATTCAGTTGTTAGCTCAAAAAGAATGATGGCTTTTGGATGTTATGTGCATTCATTTTTTGTGTCTGCTGTATGTGTATAATCATGTGATTATATAACTTCCTGTTAATGTATGTTCTGTACAGTCCCCTAAAATCATTAAGCTCAGCTTGAAATACCCAAGTTGAGATTTTAACAATTTATCGATGACAAGATTTGGCATTGTGATTCACACCAAGTCAAGATTTTAATAATTCATCCGTCACAAGATTTTACATTGTGATTAACATCATTTAGGTTTGCCAAATTTTATGTGTTTTATGTTGGAACATTTCTACAATTTTATTGCATGGATTCTTATGAATAGTTTGGATTTTGTGTTGAAAACCTGATGGTATCATGTTCCACCTGTTGCAGGCAGTCATTAGTGCCATCAGCACTGCTGATTTCAAGCTTTGCACAGCTTCCAAACCATTCCTGATAGACAGAAGGTGACTGAGCATGTGCATAGTCTATTTACTTTTAATGTAAATGGAATTGTTGCTCTTTGGGCAACCTCTCTTTCCATGTATGTGAAAGTAATTCTGTGTATACGGGGAGAGAGAAACACTCAAGTCTGAGTACCATCAGTGTAAATTGAATGGGTGCTGACACCCACTGATGACCATGTTGACATATATGGGTGTGTATATGATACTTTTCAATCATACATATTTCACAAGTGACTTGCTGTATGACAGTACCAAGTATGTAACTGTTACTTGAATTTGTGTCCACTCCTTGGCTTCATGTAGAAATCATTACATCTAGTCTCTGCATCTGAAATAAACATGTCCAGTGCTTTGGAATTCTTTTTACTTGCAAAAACTGTGTACATGTTCGTTGTGGGGAAAAGATCATTCTTTATAAAGGGAAGGTCTGGAAACTGGAATGACATCAATTATGGGAACAAATGTCTTGTTCGATTCACATACAAATCGCAGCTGAACTGCTTTTACTAAAGTCTTGTGCTGGTTTAGTTGGATGTTTTCAACACATGACTGTCCAAGGGGCTGTTGGGGGCTCCTTCTTTATGAATATTATCCCCATCTTCTGGATTTTTGGTGCTGGAAATTTCCTCTTTTCCACTGTTCTCTTTGTTTCCATCTTTTCACTTTTCTGACGCATCTGTCTAAATTAATGGTTTTTATTTTATTCTGTTAGTCCTTTCTTTTGTCTCTCCACACTTGAGTAGATACTTTTTTTGATATTTCATAAGGTGTGTTGTGCATTTGCTTTATTTTGCCAATTACAATATTTTTTTTTTTTAAATATATAGAGATTTTTTTTTTTTTTTTTTTTTTTTTTTTTTTGCTGCTTAAATAATAATTCTTTAATTCTGTTCAGGTTTGCTTTTGTAATTCTCTGGTAAGAAATGTGCGACAGATAACCTACACCAGAGGTATACTGTGGATTTAGCTGCTGTAAGAGGACTTTGTACCCAATTTTCTCTTCCATTTTTCCTTCTAGTTATTTATCATTTTATTTTTATGTGGTTTTATTTGGGTGGTTGGTTTGTGGTCACGTCACCAGTCTTGCTACAACTCTTTGCAGTGGTCTCGGTTGTAAGCAGTCGGAACTGAACTTTTTTTTTCACAAGCAAGATTGAAGTGGTTTTGTTTTTGTTTCTCTCTAATGGAAACTAAGAAAAGATGCTCATAAACATGCTATCAAGACACACACACACACCCACATTCAACAAGCAAAATGGTTTATTTTTCAAAAAAAGTGAAGTAAAAACAATGGCTTTGTCACAGAAATTAATTATTTGAACACAAAAGAGCAAGCGCATGTGCAGTTCTGTTTCAATGGTTCATGTACACAAGTCAGTCAGTTACACCATTCAACCAATGAGTGCTTTCATAAAACTTGTGTCAAGAAGAGATGATAGCAACAAAATGATCACATATACCACCAAAAAATCTGCAGGTATCATGTAAGTTGCCAAAATATAGAAATGACAAGTCCAGTTCCTGAACAATCAAAAGACATTGTTATAGTAACTGAATCAAAGTACATTCTTTAACAATTAGGTTGTTGAGAAAAACGGATACTTACAGTTGCACTATGTGCCCAAACTAATAATCTATTCTACCTAAAACTAGAATTCTAATTTGATAAACCAGCCTAGAAGAAAATGATCGATAAAAATAAAATAAAAAGACGACCTTTTAGAGTATATTACAATAATCCTTTTTGATTATCACCGCCACATCTCTGTCATACCAACCAGCTGAAGTTAAAGAATAAAAAAAAAAAAAACAACTGAAAAGGCAATGTGAAAGGGAGTGGTTTCATTAGGAAGAAAACCATGATTATTTCATTTATTTATTCGGAGTCTGAAATCAACTTGAACAGACTATCGGTACATGAATCAACCCAAAACACAAGAGAATGAGCAGTGAATCTGACACCCAGCAGACAACTGTTTCAACTTATCTTGCAATTTTAGCAATCCTGGAATGCATCATGCTTGGAAAAAAAAGACAAAGCAAAATGGATATGGATTCATTTATGGCAACCGCTGCTATATATAATATAAAAAAAAAAAAAAAAGAAAAAGCACCTTAAGTTAGACTGCACTGTGAACTCTTATTTTTTTCTATAGAAGTTGAGCACCTCAGTCCAGCCAGCACCATGTTAAATACCCAAGACTTATACCTGACAGAGCCAGTGGACTTGCTTCACATTCATCAACTTATCGCTTGATAAATAACATAAGAATCAAGGTTTAAGTTAATATTACTAAGCAATTCATCAACTGATCACTTCATAAATAACATAAGAATCAAGATTAAGTTAGTATTACTAAGCGATTCATCAACTGATCACTTCATAAATAAAACATAAGAATTAAGGCAATACAAAGTTCATAATCCAAAAATGAATCCTCCTTTTCAATGGATGCGTAGAAACTGAAAGTATGTCTACATTTTTTTAACATCAGAAGAAAGGTAATTTTTTTCAAGACAATATGCTGACACAAAGTATATATTTCTCAATTATGGATATATATGGTAATAACAATCTTTGATCAACCTCCCAATCAGTCTGTTCTTTGTGACAATGAAAATCTAAACTTGATGCATCATACAAAAATTCAAAATAATAAAATGATGTGTGTGGCAAAACCGTAATATGTATGGCATGTATTTTGTGATTATAACGATACCATATACACACACTAGAATAGACTGGGATGAACCAGCAAGAATGAAAACTAAGGCTGGTGTGCTAATCTTGTCTATACAATTTTGTGTGCAAAATCGCCTTTTTCTTGACCTGTACATTTCTTTTCCATATCAGTCTGGTGCTCACTAAGGACCTTTGATGCTTCACCGCAGTGTTGCTCTTTTTGTCAAAGTTCAAAATCAAATATTGTCTGCATTAATGCAAATGAAAACATGGTAAACCCAAACAAGGTGATGTACCCAAACTTATGAAGTCAGGTATCATATCAGGTTAACTGTAAATAGCTGGATGAACTTGAAACTTCAGCAAAAAAAATAATAAATCAAAAAAAAAAAAAAAAAATCACAAATTCAGTCAGAAGCATTCACTTCACAATCAAAACATCTTATCTGTAGTATATACAATACTTGATGAGATAAAGATCCCAGTGCTAATTCTATCATTACAATTCATGCAAATGCACATGCAATTTTCTAAGCATTTATATCACAGCCACCACAGTCTGAACCAACAACAAAACCAAATTCTGAGACGATACTGACCAATGAACAGAAAGGCTGAACAGCCAAAGCTCTTGTACAAAAATCAAATATATATTTAAGCACAAAAAAATGTACACTGTTAGCAAATACTTCAAAGACAGCTGACACCAATGAAATGTATATAAAAAATATATGTTAAAAATGTGGGTGGGGTGGAGACAAGGATACAGTGCAGAACAAAGTATTAGTTGGCACATCTGAGAATCCTTTACGGACAAGGTTTGATTTCAATGAAGAAAACAGAGGAATTCAAATTTGTGCATAGTACAAAAGCCAAAACCTACATGAGAGGAAAAAAAAACCCAAACACTTTTATTGGTGAAAAATCTTTGTTGTTCAAATTATTGATATTCTTATATGCTGTATTCTTCTGAGCAGAACAAAATCTAAAACAAGACTCCAGTAAGCATTGTACTGTAGTTTAGATAAATCAATTCACGGTAAGATGACAAAATCCTATCAGTTTTCCCCGGACCATAACTCATCTGAACACTGCATATGTGACAAACTTAACTACTGCGTTGAAGATTTTCTGTTCACACTATTCAGAGTGAGTGAATAAATAATCTAAAGCATATAATTATTTTGCATGGAAACGTATTGCTTAAAATTTTGTGGTCCCCTTAAATCATTTATTACCAATGGAATGGAATGATCTGAAGTGTTCTCAGAATATAATTTATATGGCAAATGGAATGATTTTCAAAAGCAAAAAATGAAACTTGAGATTCAAACAAATCCAGCTGAAAATGACAGTGCCAAAAATACAAAACAGGAACAAGTCAACCCTGTTCAGACCTGTACACAAATGATTGCACTTGCATTCTTGAATCACACTGCAGCTCAAAACTTCCCTCCAGCTCCCCCGAAACATTTTCAAAATTCCTTCCATCCTTTTCATCAAATGAAAACGTGTATGGCCGAATCTAACTTTTGACATAATAACAAAAAAGGCTGTGTGGGGATCTATAATGACACCTACAAATACAACAGTGACACAGAAATCCAGTCAGTCTGGTATCTATCAACCCAGAAAGACAGCAGGAATATGCTGCTTCACATTTTATGTCTGTCGACAACACACAGTCCAGTTAAGAGTACAGGCCCATGTTTGTGTGTGTGTGTGTGTGTGTTTGATCTTTATAACACCTCAAACTTCCGAAGAGGTTTGTTGGGGAAAAAACAAAAGAAACAAAACTTCCCACGCTTCCTGCAAAACTTCCCTTGTCCAGACACTTTTGAGACTAAATAGTCCTTGTGCATTCATATCTCTGAACACGTTTGATGGCAGATGCCAGGAACGCCAGCCCATGACCAACAGTGGAGATGTCTTTACCAGTGACAGATGACAGGTAAACCAACCTATGACCAACAGTGGATAGGTCTTTATTAACAACAGAAGCTCGGTAAACCATACTATGACCAACAGTGAAGAGCTCTATAACCAACAGTGGAGATATTTTTACTAAAATCAGATGCTAGGTAAAACCAAACTGTGACCAACAGTGGAGAGGTCTTTACCAATGACAGATGCCAGGTAAACCTAGCTATGACCACCAGCCAAGGTTCTTACCAACAACATGCTGGGTAAACCAAGCCATGACCAACAGTGGAGAGGTCTTTACCAATGACAGATGCCAGGTAAACCTAGCTATGACCACCAGCCAAGGTCCTTACCAACAACATGCTGGGTAAACCAAGCTGTGACCAACAGTGGAGAGGTCTTTACCAATGACAGATGCTGTGTAAACCAAGCTATGACCAACATTGCAAAGGTCTTTACCAACAACAGATGCCAGGTATACAAAGTCATGATCAATCTTGAGCTGACATAATTTACCCACTCTTGAATTAATCTACCAACTGATGCTCAGATCAAAACCTTCACAGCTGGAGAGGTGTGGTTCATGAGATGTTGTCGTTCTGCCTCCTAGTCATGCTACCCCATGCTTTGCATATATTTCAAATAAGCCAGTATCATTAATAACTGACAATGGTGCTTGTTAATTCCAAATTATCAAATGGATTTCCCAAATAAACAGCAATTGGGTAACAACAATGGCAAAAGAAAAATATCTTCAGAACGATTCAAATGTTAACAGATACTGACCACTTGAAAACATTGTGTTATTACCTGATACATGAGGTAAGACTAGATGAAAAGGAAGGCACAAATGTTCTGCAGCAGAAAAAAGGTTGACATTTAGATGCTTATCTCTGAAAGAAAAAAAAAAGAAAAGGAAAAAAGACTGCATGTTATTTGTGGACAAGCAAGAAATAGAAGAAAAAGAGATTTCATCAAGAATTATAAAGACCTGCAGACAATTATAAACTTGTTTTTCTATCACAACCACAAAAAGAGTGAAGCTTACATTGCAATGGTTGATCATTTTTGCAGGGTAAAAACAACTAGAGAACGTATTGTGCACTGCACTCAGTGGAGTAATACTGCTTGTTACATGCCAATTAATGATGATCTATGTGGAGTGAATGTTGCCAAAAAACACAATGGATAAACTTCAAGATAAGAGCAAGACTCAGAGATAGCAAAGCACGACAATAAATAACACTAAACATTCAAAACAGCTGTCAACAACCTTACGCAAATATAATCAAACTTTGAACAATCAATGCCCTATAAACACATCATGAAACATTCATAATAACTACAATATATTACAAGTGTAAAGAAATGGTAAATTGTATCAAAACATTATTCCCAACTGAAAGAAAATTTTTAAATGTGATTTTTTTTGTTCGTAGGGACTGCAGTGTTAGTCCTTCAAACGCTCCCGGTCACAAAGACAGATGCACACCTTACCCGTCAACGAACACTCCACACACTCACCACTCTGCACATGTACAACTACCAACAGACCAGCAGTTTATACAGCTGCAACATGACATGGCAAGTAGGTCAAGGTCAGAATATATACCATGCCTAACATGACATGGCAAGTAGGTCAAGGTCAGAAAACACACCACGCCTAAAGATCAGCATGTTTCAAACAATTACAAAATGTTCACTGCAATATTCAGTTTTGTTAGTCAAGTGCATCAGCCGTGTCACTTAATTTATGTTTGAAAAATGATAAATTTATTCACACACAAGATGCAGTGGTTTATAAGCCACAGATATAACCCATGACACCCTAGATGGTGTGAGTGGATGGATGAAGTAAGTAGTAAGTACAAATTAATATACACAAAAAAAAAAGAAAAAAAAAGGAACACAAGAAATGGATTTAAAAAAAAAAAGGTCGCCAAAATATCTACACTGTATTTTCCACAAAAAAGGTCACCAGTAATACTAGAGCTTCATAAAACTGTACATTTTCAAAAGGATGAGAAAATCCCAGAAGAGATGATGAACGGGCAGTTTCCAGTTGTGTCAACAGCATGTGAATCTATCAGCACACTTTGTTCAGCGACACAGGGTGTCTGACAGGGAACAGTTTCTCACTGACCATGCAAAACACTGCTGTTCACAGGCCTGGCATCTCAGACAACATCAAGATGGTGAACCTCAATGTTCATTCTTCTCTTTATACCAGTCCACTTATTGTATGGTTCTTTTCTACAGCCATCTGTGTCTCCTGGTGGGATATATTATATGTGTATGCTATAGCACACACACACACACACACACACACACATTATATGTATATTACATCTCTCTCTTTCTCGCTATATATGTGTGTGTGTGTGTAGTCACACTCGACCTGAATATTATTTTTAAATATCTTGAAAATGCATCATCATCTATGCCAGTCTCTATAATGAGAAAAAATATGCCTGAAAAGCAAAAAACTGAATCTGTCATGATTTCACAACCGAGTCACATACATTTCTTTAGAAACCTTGAAATTTGATGTAAAAAGGAAACTGTTTAAGTATCTGACCTTAATCATGTGGATATTTTGCTCAAAAGCAAATGCAGCTGTAACAACAATTACTTAAAACTGGTGGTCCATAAGGTATACGACCTTTCTGATACGACAGAAAGTAACCTTTTACATATGTCCATCCTAATCTAAATGCCACTTGGCACTTAATTTACATACAGCTACCCAAAACAAAGAATAAGGAGGATTTTGAACAGTCTGCAAGAATGACAGAATCACTCTTCTGGCTGTCTTGAATTTCTCTCTCATGTAACGTTTACATTTCGTTACAATATGAGGGCAATTTTTTATCTTTTATTTTTGAACAGGTGTGACACTGTTGTAGACCTTTCTGCTGCTGGCCAGCTATCACATTAATATTGATAATAATACTCATAATAACAATAACTGGCCATGAAAAAGGTTTGTTTGCCATCATCATGGTTTCTATTTGTACAAAAAACTCACTTTGTTCTAAACCAGAATGTACAGAAAGAAATAGAAATGAGAGGATAATTTTCTGTTTCTTCCCCCCCCCCCCCCCCCCCCTCATCAAAAATTTACATGACATTGCTCTGCTGATCTCTACTCCTATTTAGGGTGTACCTTACTTTGTAGACCTTGACAACTTCTTCTTCTTCTTCTGTGTTCATGGGCTGCAACTCCCACGTTCACTCGTATGTACACAAGTAGGCTTTTACGTGTATGACCGTTTTTACTCCGCCATGTAGGCAGCCATACTCCGTTTTCGGGAGTGTGCATGCTGGGTATGTTCTTGTTTCCATAACCCAACAAATGCTGACATGGATTACAGGATTTTTAAAGTGCGTATTTGATCTTCTGCTTGTGTATACACACGAAGGGGGTTCAGGCACTAGCAGGTCTGCACATATGTTGACCTGGGAGATCGTAAAAATCTCCACCCTTTACCCACCAGGCGCCATTACCGAGTGAAAGTCCAACGCTTTAACCACTCAGCTATTGCGCCCGTCAGACCTTGACAACGTATGTCCTTTTCTTTAAGGGGTGGAGATGGGTATGAGGCATACAGATCATCTTGGTCATGAAAAAAAATGATAAAACACAATGAGCAGATATCCACCATCCCCTACCCCCAACCAAATTCCTTTCAATCACTCGATCACACCCATTCTACCAAGAGTATGCCGGCATGTCCACACAGAGAAAACATGTATTCAGCATCACACCCACAGTATGACATATGGCAAGCAGTGAAGCAAGGTAACTATATAGAGACATTGAAGAGCAGTCAGGGATACAAGACTTTACACAGATGAGAAGAGAAGTTTGAGATGTGAGACTTTACACAGATGATAATATAGACAGAAGAGGAGTCTGAGATGTGAGACTTTACACAGATGATGATATTGACAGAAGAGGAGTCTGAGATGTGAGACTTTACACAGATGATGATATTGACAGAAGAGGAGTCTGAGATGTGAGACTTTACACAGATGATAATATATACAGAAGAGGAGTCTGAGATGTGAGACTTTACACAGATGATGATATTGACAGAAGAGGAGTCTGAGATGTGAGACTTTACACAGATGATAATATAGACAGAAGAGGAGTCTGAGATGTGAGACTTTGCACAGATGATATAGACAGAAGAGGAGTCTGAGATGTGAGACTTTACACAGATGATAATATAGACAGAAGAGGAGTCTGAGATGTGAGACTTTACACAGATGATGATATTGACAGAAGAGGAGTCTGAGATGTGAGACTTTACACAGATGATAATATAGACAGAAGAGGAGTCTGAGATGTGAGACTTTACACAGATGATGATATTGACAGAAGAGAAGTTTGAGATGTGAGACTTTACACAGATGATGAGATAGACAGAAGAGGAGTCTGAGATGTGAGACTTTACACAGATGATGAGATAGACAGAAGAGGAGTCTGAGATGTGAGACTTTACACAGATGATGACATAGACAGAAGAGGAGTTTGAGATGTGAGACTTTACACAGATGATGAGATAGACAGAAGAGGAGTTTGAGATGACAGACTTTGCACAGATGATGACACAGACATAAGAGGAATTTGAGATTAAGACTTTGTACTGATGATGATAAACAAATACGAGAAGGAATCAAGACTTTGCACAGAATACAATATGCAGAAACTGAAAGAGTTTATGATATGAACTTTGCAAATATGATGATACAGAGACAAAAGAGGTGTTAGGAATATGAGACTGTACACGGACAACAACATAAAGAGATCGAAGAGAGTCAAGAATATGAGATGTTACACAGATAATGAGGAGGAGTGATGATTTTCAAAGACGAGAAAGAAGAAAGACTTTGCACAGATGATATACAGGGAGACAGAAGAGGAATGGAGAAATAGACATAAAGAAGGAATGAAGAATAATGACAGTACTGATAGAAGATACAGAAAAACGTACAGACGAATAAATAGCTTCTGACAGACACACTGACAATCACTGATAACTGGAAAACTCATCATGCAGAGCAGCAATTACAGACATCAGACTGGAACAAGAAAATGAAAGGTGAATGAGTTGTTGTCAAAAACATCTGATGAATGAGAAAATGCAGATGAAGGAGATACAGATTACTTGTTCATCCTTGTTCACAAAGTGTAGAGTCAACTTTCCAGTCCCAGAGGCAGTGATTACTAGAACACCCCTGCCTGTGACTGCATTGGTTTTTACTTATTCGTATACAAAACAAAAAACAAGTCCCATAACCGTTCATGGCCATCAAGGCAGTGAATTCACACCCACTGTGTCTAGGGATCGGCATAGGAAGATGGGGCCCAGATTGTCTCCTCACGCCATTTTAACCTCCCCCCAACCAAAGTCAGGTATCCATTCACACCTGGGTCAGTGGAGTGTGGGAAATCAGAGTGAAGCGCCTTTCCCAAGGACACAACACCACGCTGAAATGAGGCCTTGTATTTCAGCCTTAAACCCTGGATCACTGGTGAACCCTGGATCACTGGTGAACCCTGGATAACTGGTGAACCCTGGATCACTGGTGAACCCTGATCACAGGTAAACACTGGGTCACTGGTGAACACTGGGTCACAGGTGAACCCTGGATCACAGGTGAACCCTGAATTACAGGTGAGCCCTGGATCACTGGTGAGCCCTGGATCCACTGGTGAACCCTGATCACGGATGAACACTGGGTCACAGGTGAACCCTGATCACTGGTGAACACTGGATCACAGGTGAACACTGGATCACTGATCACTGGTGAACCCTGGATCACTGGTGAACCCTGGATCACTGGTGAACCCTGAACCCTGGATCACTGGTGAACCCTGAACCCTGGATCACTGGTGAACCCTGGATCACTGGTGAACCCTGGATCTCAAGTCCAGCACCAACCCACTCTCCCACAGTGCTTCTACAAGAATAAAACTTTCACCACATTCAAAGCTGAACCCCCATGACACGCTTATAAAAAGATGTACAGGTTAGGTCAAAGACGCAGAGAAAACAAAGAGACTGTACAAAAATAAAACAATTCAAAATAATTATATTTCTAAGTAGTCAGTACACTATACAGCGATTATCACATGTCTATTCTACAAGCGTATAAGCGAGTAGATTTGTATAAAAGCATTTCATGAAAGCACACAAAAGAACCCACATGAAAGCACAAAGAACAAAGAAACAAGCCAGCAAAATCAACAATCACGCAGCAAAAAAACAGGAGAACATCAAATCAATTCTCCTGTGCAGTCTGTTGTGCCAGGTCTCGCAGTCAGCTGGTCGTTTCTGAAGCCAGTTCAGGCCGCGGAATGAACATGATAAATAATAATAACAACAATGAATCATTTCTATACAGTGCATGTTCTTATGTAACACACGTCAATGCACAGTACACACACACACACACACACACACACACACATAGAGGTGGATCAGGATTGGGAT
This sequence comes from Babylonia areolata, assembly GCF_041734735.1. Classification (NCBI taxonomy): domain Eukaryota; kingdom Metazoa; phylum Mollusca; class Gastropoda; order Neogastropoda; family Buccinidae; genus Babylonia; species Babylonia areolata. Next base: position 47,753,164 of record NC_134878.1, read on the forward strand.
TAAATACACTGCTGTGGCAATGGTAGCAATGAACTTGGGAGACTGCATGTAAATGGATTTTTTTTCCTTTTAAGGAGAAATCAGAGGACACTTGTAAGTTTTGCAAATGGGGACAGTCTCAGCATCCCTTGAAAACTTTTTTTCTTTTTTTTTTTTGCTAGTGGTGGGAAACAACACACAGCCAGGGAACTGATGACGGCCACCCTAAATGCTGCAGTGGTTCTGGCACTGATGACTTCTTTGAGCTGGTTCCATTCTCTTACTGTTTTTTACAAAAAGTTCTGTTTGCTGAAGGGAATCACAAAGCCTTTGCTGTTCTTGACTGTTCTTTCTGCTTTCTCAGATTCATAATCCCTGTATATTGTTCATTTGGATCTTCTGCTGGTCTTACTTGATTTGCTGGTGTCAGGAAAATTTCTGGTGATAAGGCTGGAATTTATCCACGATCCCATATAAGGTAGTGATCCTATATACGGTGGTGGGGTGGAAGAGTCTACAGCATTCCTCCAGGAGTGGTAGGACACAATGCATTTCTACCACCCACACTCAAAAACAGCCATCCACACACACAACCTATACAAAGCGAAGGAAATGCTTGGTAAAATAAAAGCATCTTGAGATTGATTTCAAATTCACTCAGTTGGAGAATTATGCAAACTGGATGGAAGCGAGTTCTAAATTATTGGTGGAGCTGAGCTAAAAACATGTTTTATGAACTTTTGTTTGTTTAAATGAAAAGCTGAAGCCAAATGATCTTCAGTTAGGACAGACAGCATCTTTCAAGACCCTTCATAAAGGATGATATCAGAATAATGAGGGTTCCTCATGCTCCTTCATTACTGTTCACTTTTAGTCAAGAAAGTGAACCATTGGTGTTCGAAAATTAATTGTGGAGTTGGCAACTGGCAACTCTGTGTGTGTGTGTGTGTGTGTGTGTGTGTGTGTGCGCATGTGTGTACAATCAAGGCCAAAACCATGGGTTTTCTGATGACAAGTTATGAGAGTCATTGCTAGGACAGGACTCAAAGAACTGTGGATAAGAAAAACACCAAGATGGAGTTAACAACCTGTGAGATTCAGCAAAAAAGTCTGAACACATTCTCTTATTTCTATCTGGCAGAGTTGGGGAAACATAATTCCACATTCTTCTCAACAACAGAACATACCTGAAATGTGCGCATTCCCACCAACATATAACACACATTCCCACCAACATATAACACATAACACACATTCCCACCAACATATAACACACACTCCCACCAACATATAACACATAACACACATTCCCATCAACATATAACACACATTCCCACCAACATATAACACACATTCCCATCAACATATAACACACATTCCCATCAACAGAAACGTGCACACAGTCCCACCAACAACACACACGTTCCCAGATACATAAACACACACCCACACAGACAGACACACAGACAAAGGAACCAACTAGCACAGGGATGTCTGTCGACACGCTGGTCATGGCAGCAGTTGGCCAGCAAGCTGGCCGTCATCCCACATCCTTAATGCTGCATGGCGTGCAACACAACACAGCAAGAACCCACAACACAACAAACTGACCACTCCTTTCATCAACAACCGCAGAGGTCAACTTCACTAACAAAAACTACTTCTTTACAACAGTTGCACAAGATCAACAAGTATGCCCGCTATGACATGGTGGGGGAAACGAGGAAAAAATACACTCTTCTCCCAATGATTCAACTACACAGCTGAATTGTCAGACATTTCACTGCAAGAATGAAATTTCAAAAACAACAACATCTACAGGTGTCCGGACATTTGTAAAAGTTGAAAAACAACAAGAACAAAAAAGAAGTAAACTGACTTAATTGCTGATATTCTGAGCTCTGGTGCTGACGTTCCACAGCAGAGAGACTGAGGAGAAAGGCCCAAAGCCAGACAGACAGACAGACCAGTGACAGACTTGACCTGTGTGCAGTGTGGGGAGGACTGTCTCTCCTGTACTGGCCGGTCCAGCCACGTCCTTTTCTTCTTCTGTGTTCACTCGTATGTACACGAGTGGGCTTTTACGTGTATGACCGTTCTTTACCCCGCCATGTAGGCAGCCATACTCCGTTTTCGAGGGTGTGCATGCTGGGTATGTTCTTGTTTCCATAACCCACCGAATGCGGACATGGATTACAGGATCTTTAACGTGCGTATTTGATCTTCTGCTTGCATATACACACGAAGGGGGTTCAGGCACTAGCAGGTCTGCACATATGTTGACCTGGGAGATCGTAAAAATCTCCACCCTTTACCCACCAGGCGCCGTCACCGTGATTCGAACCCGGGACCCTCAGATTGACAGTCCAACGCTTTAACCACTCGGCTATTGCGCCTGTCCCAGCCACGTCCAAACGCTGCAGCAATCACCACCCACCCACAGCACGATTCCACAGTTTCCCCAAGACTGACGGATACCTTCTTCTCACTCCTTTCCTTACCTGTACTCTCTCTCTCTCTCTCTCTGTATCTTCTGTCTGTCACTCACTCATTTGATTGAAGAAGAGCCTGTGGCTCGACATGTTGCCTCTTTTATCTCATGTGAGTCGACTTTAACCACGATTATTTTAGTCTACCTCTTACTGACAGATACCTAACCAGGGTTCTGATGCTGTGCATTCTGTCACCAGCATGGAAGTCTGACACTCTGACCAGAACATCAACCACCATGCACGTCACATGCAAACAAATCAAATCAGCATAATGAAAGACAAAACCTCTTGCCGCAGACTCAAGCTAAAAAACAGAAAAAAGAGCAATCAAGTAAAGCTGATGTTAAGTTCAGGTCACCTGAACAAAGACTGCACTGTGTGACCTGTCACTAGTGTTTCCCACACAACTTGAACACAAGATCCTGCTCTCACGTCTAAAGAACATTGAGCTGGAAATATATTTCATCTCCAGTCACTCTGGAATCAGAATGGAATGTAAACTTGAAAACGAAACAAAGTGTTCATTAAAAAAAGAAAAAAAAGAAAAGAAAAATGACCTCATCTCCTGCAGTATCTGTCCCAGAATTATAATTCCTGGTGTGCAGAGGACAGCTGGCGAGACTGACTGGAGGACATTCTGCACATCAGTGTCTGACACAATCTGGCAACATAATCCTGCTCCCCCCCCCTCCCCACCTCCAATTCATCTTTTGTTCTTTTCAACATTTTGAGCTTGATCAAAATCCAATCTGACATCAACACCCAGTAACAAATTCTCTCAAATAATTCTGATCATCACTGGTTCTGTCAACACACCACCACTCTCCCCAACTGTGACCAATGCTGAATCATTTCATACATTCTAAACAAATCAAAAGCTACATGGGAAACCCTTCAATCTGATCCACACAACTTCCGTACTTTCAAACTGTAACCCAGAGATAATAACACATTAATAACAGCCTTTAACTTACTGAATCCAAATTTGTTTTTGGATCTACACATCAACACTCACAAAAATACCCTGCACATTCAGCTGACTCAACATCAGGCCTGTAGCAAGCTGACGATGCATCCAATCAATGTTCCTGAAGATGTGAGCTGCTGTTGACAGGCCCACTGACCACAGCTCATTACACTGACTGCTAAAGGGGGCCTTCAGTGCCGTGTTTTAAGACACCCACTGATGTGTGTGTGTCTGATCCAGCCGACACAACTAACACGCTTATGTCACGTCCCCCCACTCTCCTTCACTGGATGACTGATCATGAATCTGAATGTCATCACTGGATGATGTTTGTATCTCTGAATGTCATCACTGGATGATGTTTGTATCTCTCAATGTCATCAGTGGATGATGTTTGTATCTCTGAATGTCATCAGTGGATGATGTTTGTATCTCTGAATGTCATCAGTGGATGATGTTTGTATCTCTGAATGTCATCAGTGGATGATGTTTGTATCTCTGAATGTCATCAGTGGATGATGTTTGTATCTCTGAATGTTGTCAATGGATGATGTTTGTATCTCTGAATGTCATCACTGGATGATGTTTGTATCTCTGAATGTCATCACTGGATGATGTTTGTATCTCTGAATGTCATCACTGGAAGATATTTATGTATCTAAATGATACTGTCCTTGTCTCTGAATGCAGTCAATGGGTGGTGTTCATATCTCTGAATGTCGATGTTCATATTTCTGAACGCAGTCACCAGATGATGTTCATATCTCTGAACGATGATGTTCACATTTCTGAATGCCAGCACTGGATGATGTTCACATATGTGAATGCTGTCACTGGATGATGTTGATGAATGTGAATGATATATCTTCATCTCTCTGAACGATGTTACTTGATGACAAAGTTCATCTCTCCAAAATAATGATGTTCATGTCTGAGTGACGTCACCTGAAGACACTGTTCCTAGCAGTAGATGACACCACCTGAAGACATTGTTCTTGTCAGTGGACGACGGTGCCGATGCCTCTGGACGTGCATCTTCACGTCACCCTGCCTGCGTCACTCCAGGCTGTCCAGGTACTCCAGAACCGCCTGGTACAAGAACTGGTACTGCTCCTGTTCAAATGTCAGCATGCACCAGTCAGCTGTTTTTCTTTCTTTATATCCATTTTTTGTTTTTGAAACAAAATTAACCATTGCCTGAAAAAAAATAATCCATCAAAAAAGTCTGTACATCCATTTCATGTCACTCAATTATAGCTACCGTAAAGTTCGGTCTATAAGCCGCGGGAGTGTCACGTTCTCGTCTATTCTTAGCTGCCCTTCAACTCACCAAAATCATGATTTCTGTCCATGAATTTTTGGATGAGCTTCAGGATAGTGTGCTAACTGTTCACATTATAATAATTATTTTGTATGTGGTTAACAAAGAGGGTTTTTTGTTTGTTCATTTGTGTGTTTATTTATTTATTTTTTTTTTCAAAGCAGATGTGGTGTAGTGTATATGGATCAGACAGACACCTCCTTGAAACTGATAAAAACAACAACCGATTTTAAACACAAAGTTTGATTTAATGTAATTTCAATCCTTTTTCTTTTTCGTACATACTGTATCTTCCTAAAGCAATCTTATTTTGGCTTCCACAAAACCCCAAAACACATTTTTTCAACAGTATGACTTAATGAAATTATTCCTGTCATCACTGTAATCCCATCATGCCCAAATATCCACAAACATACACACAAATACATGGAGAACAGAAATGGAATAATTGCTGTTATCGCTATACTAAATCCACACACATACACACAAATACATGGAGAACAGAAATGGAATCATTCCTGCTATCACTGTAGTACATCCAAGACTGCATACGCCATGGTTTGTTGAAAATTAAGCATCATTTCACCATGCCCCCTAGAAGGAAACTATGCAAGTTCTCCTTACGTGGTCCTTAATTTTTTGTGAACCCTGTAGTATCATTCCTTCACATCAACACCCCCCTCACACACACCCTCCCCCCAAAAAGTGCAAGGTGAAAAACAAACAAAAAGAAAAAGTGGCACAAAAGACAAAAAAAGCAACAAAAATTCATAATAATAATAATAATAATAATAATAATGGTATTTATATAGCGCTGGATCTTGTGCAGAGACAAATCAAAGCGCTTTCGCACCAGTCATTCACACGCACGCATAACTCTAATACTGCAGAAACTAAAGACAAGGAAGGGCAGGCAAGGGAGGCTATTTTGGGAAGAGGTGGGTTTTAAGGCCAGACTTGAAAGAGCTGAGTGTGGAGACTTGACGAAGCGAAAAAGGAAGTTCATTCCAATCGCAAGGTCCAGAAACAGAGAAAGAACAGCGGCCAATAGTCGAGTGTTTGAATCTGGGTATGCGTAAACAGAGTGGATCCGAGGCCGATCGTAGTGAGCGAGATGGAGTGTAGAGGTGAAGGCAGCCGCAGAGATAGGAAGGGGCAGTTTTGTGAATGCATCTATAACATAGAGTGCTGATCTTGTACTTTATTCAGTGTGAGACAGGGAGCCAGTGGAGATGTTGCAAAAGAGGAGTGATGTGCTCAGATCTTTTCTTTCTGAGGACGAGTCGGGCAGCAGAGTTTTGTATGCGCTGAAGGGGCTGAATGGATGAAGCAGGCAGACCAGACAATAAAGAGTTACAGTAGTCAAGGCGAGAGAGAATGAGAGAAACGACAAGTCTAGATGTTGCGTCAGTGGATAGATATTTCCGGACGGCACTGATGCGTCGCAGTTGACAGTAGCAGGACTGACATGTCTGACTGATAAATTTTTGCATGGACAGTGTATTGTCAAGGACAACACCGAAGTTCCTGACTGAATGATGACACTAAAACAAAATGTTAGCAAAACAAAGCTTTCAATAAACTGAGGTCACAAACAATGACACACAAACACTGACACAAAGACGTGAGCAACACTAGCAAAGCTTTCGATGAACTGAGGTCACAAACAATGACACACAAACACTGACACAAAGACGTGAGCAACACTAGCAAAGCTTTCGATGAACTGAGGTCACAAACAATGACACACAAATATTGACACAAAGACGTGAGCAACACTAGCAAAGCTTTCGATGAACTGAGGTCACAAACAATGACACACAAACACTGACACAGAGACGTGAGCAACACTAGCAAAGCTTTCGATGAACTGAGGTCACAAACAATGACACACAAACACTGACACAAAGACGTGAGTGACACTAACAAAGCTCTCGATGAACTGAGGTCACAATGACACATAAACAGTGACACAGAGATGTGAGCGAAACTAACAAAGCTTTTGATGAACTAAGGTTATACAGAATGATGCACAAACACTGACACAGAGATGTGAGTGACACTAACAAAGCTTTCGATGAACTGTGGTCTAAAAGAATGACACACAAACACTGACACAAAGACGTGAGCGAAACTATCAAAGCTCTTGATGAACTGAGGTTATACAGAATGACACACAAACACTGACACAGAGACGTGAGCGAAACTAACAAAGCTTTTGATGAACTGAGGTTATACAGAATGACACACAAACACTGACACAAAGACGTGAGAGACACTAACAAAGCTTTCGATGAACTGAGGTTATACAGAATGACACACAAACACTGACACAAAGACGTGAGAGACACTAACAAAGCTTTCGATGAACTGAGGTCACACAAAATGACATACAGATACAAAGACGTCACCCCCCACCCACCTCTTACTGTTCATCCCCCTCCCCATCTCCCAAGTGCACAAACATTTTTTTTCCTCCCCCCCCCCCCCCCCCCCCCCCCCACCCCCACCGTCTAATATTACTTTCACTTTCAAATATTAATTTCAACAGTGAAAAGATGTCAAACTGAAGAAAGAAAATATACAAAGACATGAGCGACACTGACAAAGCTTTCGATGAACTGAGGTCGGTGGACGCGGATCTGTTTCAGGGTCTGGTAGACGTCCACCTCCAGATCCAGCTCCAGTCGCTCCAAGATCAGAGACACGGCCACCAGGATACCGCTTTTACTGGCACCGTTCCTGATACAGTACCAACACAACACAATCAGAGATACCAAGCCCTGTCAAATGTTTGTAGGAACAATCAGGAAATTTGGTAGAAACATTTTGAGTATGGTAGGAACACTCAGACTCTGCACCACATCAGTAAACGTACAATTTATCTACAATGCATACAAACACTTGGGGCTACCTGCAACATGGTGTAACTCTGAACTGCTACGGTTAAGCTGATTGGTCCACTCAATGCTGTTTCAATGTAAACACGCACACAATTAGCTAAGCATTATCATGAGACACCAAGTGACTGCCCTGGCCTCATGATCGATGGGTCCAGAGTATATGGGTAATGTCATGACAGGAAAGCATGTGATCATGCTATACAGTCGAAAATGAACTTGTTGGAACAGTTTTGATGTTGGCTAACATTGGAACAAAGTGCGACTGAGCAAAATACAGCAAAAATCGTAATAGTTTGCATCTCTGAACAATACATCATCTTCACTCGTTCAACTGGAAATTAACAAAAATTGTGCATCCACGGGCTTGTCGCTCACACCACACACTATCAGCACCATCTCAGCCCACAGCGGAATTCAAAGCACACAAAACATGACCAAAGGTTGGACCAAACAATCAAAAAACCCAACACATATAAAAAACAAACAAGAATTACAACACAGTGGCTTGATTTGCCACACCCCCTCGAACCCCTCTCCACTTCATGTTCTCCCCCAAACATACACACAAACACTAAAAAAGAAAAATATAAAATAACATGTATTTTAAGAAACACAATTTCAGAATGAGAAACACTTCTGTAAAATCATTGCAAATTGTTAAATGGCAGGTTTGGTACTCAAGAAAAACGACCCAAACAAAATAACACAGCATTCTAGTATGCAGGTTGCATGTCCATCTCTATAAATGTATGTATATTTAAGTATAGTTTATTTTATGTATTTATGTACACATGTATGTATGTTTGAATGTATATATCTTCGTATGTATGTACACATGCATGTATGCATGCATGTATGTATGTCTGTCTGTCTGTCTGTTAGTATGTACCTATATATGTTCATATGTATATATGCATGCAATTATATATGTATGTCCATATGTATGCATGTATATATGCATGCACGTATGCATGTCTGTAGGTCTGTATGAAAAGAGGACATGAAACGACCTTCTTCTTCTTCTTCTTCTGCGTTCGTGGGCTTCAACTCCCACGTTCACTCGTATATGCGAGTGGGCTTTTTACGTGTATGACCGTTTTTACCCCGCCATGTAGGCAGCCATACTCCGCTTTCAGGGGTGTGCATGCTGGGTATGTTCTTGTTTCCATAATCCACCGAACGATGACATGGATTACAGGATCTTTAACGTGCGTATTTGATCTTATGCTTGCGTATACACACGAAGGGGGTTCAGGCACTGGCAGGTCTGCACATATGTTGACCTGGGAGGGAGATCATAAAAATCTCCACCCTTTACCCACCAGGCGCCGTCACCGTGATTCGAACCCGGGACCCTCAGATCGAAAGTCCAACGCTTTAACCATTCGGCTATGGCACCCGTCATGAAACCACACAACAATCAGCACTGACATGCAGTGGATGGTGACGGGCCCCTTGCCGTTCTGCTTGTACCAGTCGTTGACCATGCGGTGCAGTCGCAGCAGGGAGGTGACCGCGTTGGGCAGAGACTGGTAGTCGGGCCAGGGCTTGAACATGAACTGCTTCACCGCCCGCTCCTCCCCCTGCACACACAGGCAACACGGTGTGCTGGGTTTTTCAGAAAGAGCGAAAGAAAGAAAGAAAGAAAGAAAGAACGAACTACAAAAGCTAAAGAGTTCTGCAACTGGTTTACTCTGGAGTTGATGAAGAGAGACAGACGCCTTGCTGTTACAGATGATGATGATGATGATGATAAACAGCATTCGTACAGCGCATTTCTCTCAGTAAATTCAGACTTAATGCGCTGGCAATCATCCATTCACACGCAGCAACGCCTGAAAATGACCAACAATACTCAACCATACACAACACACACACACACACCTATGAGCAGAAAACAGCTCAAATCAACAATGGAGAAAAAACAACACAAAAACGCCTTACAGAGCAGATGGGTTTTTGGCTGTGAACAGAGGGAGCAAAACAGATGGGTTTTTGGCTGGGAACAGAGGGAGCAGAGCAGATGGGTTTTTGGCTGGGATTTGAACAGAGGGAGCAGAACAGATGGGTTTTTGGCTGGGAACAGAGGGAGCAGAGCAGATGGGTTTTTGGCTGGGAACAGAGCAGATGGGTTTTTGGCTGGGATTTGAACAGAGGGAGCAGAACAGATGGGTTTTTGGCTGGGATTTGAACAGAGGGAGCAGAGCAGATGGGTTTTGGGGCTGGGATTTGAACAGAGGGAGCAGAGCAGATGGGTTTTGGGGCTAGGATTTGAACAGACGGAACAGATGGGTTTTTGGCTGGGATTTGAACAGAGGGAGCAAAACAGATGGGTTTTTGGCTGGGAACAGAGGGAGCAGAGCAGATGGGTTTTTGGCTGGGAACAGAGGGAGCAGAGCAGATGGGTTTTTGGCTGGGATTTGAACAGAGGGAGTGCTGCTGGTTGGTGCCCAACAGGCAGTGAATTCCAGAGGAGCTGTTTTCAGACAGATGACAGCAAACAGTGCGCTCACCCTGCCGTGGTGACTGAGCTTGAAGATACGCAGGGTGACGTCGGGGTCCACGTCTGAGGATGACAGCAGCTCCACACTGAGGGGGCCGTGCTCCTCCGTGTACCCATACTCCTCGGGCCAGTACAGCGCACACGACTGCAACATGGCACACCAACAGTCACTGATCCACAAATCGGACACGCTTTATAAGGGAGGTCACTAGCCACATCTCCTTTTGATTCACCTCTACACTCCATCTCGCTCTCTATGATCAACTTCGGATCCACTCTGTTTAGGCATATCCAGATTCAAACACTCCACCGTTCTTTCTCTGTCTCTGGACCTTGCATTTGGAATGAACTTCCTCTTTCAAATCATCAGGTCTCCGCACTCAGCTCTTTCACGTCTGGCCTTAAAACCCACCTCTTCCCAAGACAGCCTCCCTCCCTTGATCTCTTCTTTGTCTTCAGTTTTAGAGTCATGCATGCGTAAAAATAAATGGTGTGAAAGCACTTTTATTGGTACTGCAGAAGATTCAGCGCTAAATAAATACTATCATCATTATTATTATTTCTCTGCATAAGTGGGGAGTAGTAGTTTTGCACAGGACAGTACTATCAGACACTTACCGGAGTCTGCACCAGTGGGTCATGGTTAAGTAGGTGTAAATAAATACTTATTTCATAAAAAAAGAGGATAACATTATGACTTTCAATAGATTCCTTGCAACGTTGGTACACTTCATAATAAAGACATACCATTCTGATTTTGGTTAATTTTCATTAAAAAGTCGTGTCAAATTCATGACACAAAATAATACTGTCTTGTGCTTTTTGAAAAGTGAAGAATAACAGAAATGTATTGACTACTCATAACAGACAGTCAGACAGTCCATACAGAGTCCTTTGACACATGCTTCCATATGAAAGAAATCTCCTTCCTTGAGTTTCACAACACAGTGCCACGACTTCCGAAGAGCAGTGCCAATTTCCTATACACTGTCGCTGTTGTTACTGGCCTTCCACCATAAAGCAAGGCTCAACGCTCTGCATATTTTAGAAACTGACATTAGCTTACAGTTGACCAACAGCAAATCGAGAGCTGTATGATCAATGGTTTCTCCACTGAAATGGGAATTCATTCACAGCTTAGTCTTTTGTGAAGGAGTGTGACTCTCAAACTAGGAGGCAAGATTGCACTGGCTCTTGGAGATGAAGCCTTGGGAGCTAGCTGGCCTTTGGGAACTATCCCAGTGCTGACTGTCCTAAAGCCCTCTTGGCCGAGAGAGTGGGGATTAACTTGGGCACTCTCCACTATAATCAAATTCTAGCCCAGATAGTCAGAACAGCAGTTGCCTCCTCTGCTGTTCTGATGGTCATAGTCGGACATGACTGACTATCATACCATAAAGTAAGACTTATTTCAAGACTGCTCCCAAGGTCAGCAGAACTGGTTCTTACAAAAAAGGTCTTAAAATATAAACTGTCAGTCTGATCAAAGAATTGGTATCATACTCATAGCTAAACAACACTGGGTTTTGTTCCCCCAACCATGCAGCACATTTCTACACATAGGCTACTGGTCATTATGTCAACACATCTTTTTCTCTTTCATAATTTTGCAGGATCTATCTCTCTGAAAATTACAAATTTCCACCTAAAATAGACAATCAACAATTTGGTAATTGAAGAGCAGACAACGATCAACAGACCTGTACACACACACACATGGACATGATGCATTACCTTATCATTTCTGTCAAATTCGTTAAGCATGACAATGGCGTCAGAGTTGTAATCATACAGCATGCGCCAGAAATCGGCCACAGTGTTTGGGAGTGGCATCTGCGTCACAAGGAAGCGATCCTTCTGCGTGTAGCCCTGAAACAGAAGCATTCTGTAAGCCTCCAACAGGGACTCTCCAAACACACCACTGGGTACAATCACAGAAATGGTTGTGACAGATGGTTTCTGATCAACACTTCCACACGGACTTTCTGTGAAGTAAATTCTAGCTCACTGATGATTTACCGAGGATCTTCAGTTACTAACAGAACACAATCGGTTACTGTACAAATAGAGCACCCCGTTCAGTTTGTCACTGACCAAACAATTGGTTAATGTAAAAAATACAACACCCTGTTCAGTTTGTCACTGACAAAACACAATCAGTTAACATACAAATACAATACCCTATTCAGTTTGCTCAAATGATTTTTATGACAAGATACTCACACAAAATACAAATGTGGATCTGGAGCTTTGTTCACTTTTGCTACGTCCACCAATTCCACGCGGGGTTCACACTGCTTTAATCCCTTACTGCAGAACCTAGGTGATATGGCATTAGTATAGTGCCAGTTTGAAGTGCAGTTACTTTTTTGTGTAGTTATTTGATGAAGTAACTGATTTTGATTAACAAAGGCAACATAATCCTATGAGGAAATAGACCAGATACAGAATGGTGACTGACACCTTGACCTGTAAAGCTTAGTCTTCTCCCAGTGAGCTGGCAGCCCCTCACTAACAAGTATACTCGTAAACAGTAATCAAGAAGTTAAATCTTGACGTTCAACAACAAAGGTGGTAAGACCACCGGAGACAAATCTAACAGTGACAAGAACAGTCTGCATGCCCCCTCTGTGGAGGGATCACCCCAGGTTCTTCCCTTACCACCAGCACAGCTTTCTCTACACCCAGGCAGTCATTCAGAACACCACCCTAACTGCCTTGATGCATTACCGCTTCACGGTTTTATCACTGAGAGCAAGCAAGAATCAAGAATCAAGGATATTTAATCTTTTCACCCCTTTTGGGGCATAGAGGATATTATGTAACAGCAACAGTATTTTATACCGCCCCTTCTGGGGCATGGAGGATATTATGTAACAGCAACAGTATTTTATACCAAAATTAAACATAAAAAATTAAATTAACATAATCAGAAACAGAATACAAACCATATGAAACACAACATACATGATGATAGTATTTTTCTGGTATCAAACCTCAGGATAGATCAGACCACGTTGCTCATCTTTGCAACAGTACTTAAGTTTAACCAAACTGTCTTGGCTGCATGAAATAAATTACACAGAAAGCCTCTTCCAACAAGAAAAATTAAACAATCGTTGGCCTTTTTTTCGCTGACGTTGTATTGCAACGATCTGACTGAAGCCTCTAATGTTACACACAATCAAAAACAAGAACAAAAACCACAAAAATTTCATCTTTTCTGCTGGTCAGACTTTAAAACTGGTATGGCATTAAACTGACATAAAGGTTAGATCCTTGTCCTGACATTTTCTGCACAAAGTTTGATATTCTGTATCAGTCGATGCTTATCTTCCTGTCTTTGCCAAATCTTTATCCAACAAGACATTTTGATTAGAATCACAGCTCCACAGAATTACTATTACATAAAATCTGTTGCAAGCGACAAAAAAGCCAAATTTATTTATTACTATCCATAAAGCCAAACTAATTTACTATTATTTCATATTCATCACATACAAAAACAATAACTGCACAGTACAAAAAAAAGTGCTTAACACAGGATTAATGTACAAAACGATAGGAGAGCAAATGATAAGAATGATTATAATAATATCCCTTTCTGTTATTCCGTGGGTTATCTCAAACACTTAAACCCTGAAGTTCTTCAGAACTCTTTTCACACAAACTCTAAACTTTTCCTACCTCTCAGAAAAAAAACAACTTTCACACGAGCAAACTGACTAAACACCAAGTGTCTGACTCACCGACAGGAATATTGCATTGATGTAGTCATTGCAGCCGTCAATAGGAGTGTACAGAAACGGCCGACTTCGATTGGCTGGAAGCAAGACAGTGACAGAGAGATTAGATCCTAATGTTTATAACTATCTTCATAAACTGGCCATCATGATTAAAGCTTTATAATCAAACTTTTGAATTATCATGACAAAATGAACATCATGCTTATCCATTCCAGACAAATGTTATGGCTACTTTCATGTTGGAAACTCAGACAGATTTCAGTTTCAGAGACTCAATAAATGATTTTCATGAACAGTGCTCCAAACATATCCATTTTCAAATCCCACAGTCAATACAAACCTGGCACATTAATTCCTTGACTGCTGAATCTTGGTGAAATGAGTTTGAAAGGCAGTCGCTACTTTTTGTGTATTTACCAGGTCCAGTGTGCAGCATGCACACGTAAAAGAACCCACAGCAACAAAATTGGCAATATTCTGTAGATAAACCCACTCTGATAGGGAAAAAAAAACCCACTTGTGGGCAGAGAGAAAAAAAAGAAAAGAAAAGAAAAGGGTGGCGCTCTTGCTGTAATGAAGTGCTCTCCATGGTGAGAGCAGCCAGTATTTCACACAGAGAAATCTGTTGTGACAAAAGAGCAATACAGTACAGTATACAAGACAATGTACCATACAATACAAAACATCAGTCAAGCTTACCAGGCAGCACGTTCTTGAACCTGTTCTTGGCCATGTTGTCTTCGGACAAGGCTGCCGTGCACTCTGAGCGATCAATGGTGGGTGACAGTAACTGCACAGTCTGCAACACAACACATACACAAATAGAAGCATTACCTTGACATGAAATCTACACGCACACTACAGTGAGATACACACACAGATAGCATTCGTTAATAGGTACAATCTTTACAAAAAGAGTAACTGCACAGTCTGCAACACACCACATACACAAATAGAAGCATTACCTTGACATGAAATCTACACACACACTACAGTGAGATACACACACAGATAGCATTCGTTAATAGGTACAATCTTTACAAAAAGAGTAACTGCACAGTCTGCAACACAAATAGAAGCATTACCTTGACATGAAATCTACACACACACTACAGTGAGATACACACACACAGAGCATTCGTTAATAGGTACAATCTTTACAAAAAGACTAACTGCACAGTCTGCAACACACTACACTCTGAAAGTGTCTGCAACACACTATCACTGAAAGTTCATTAATCTTTATATCATGGAATGTATTTGATTTAAACATGGGATGGTGCCTTGATGTCTCATTTCTGCACTTAGCTGAGTGTGTGGAGCTTGCACTGTGGGTGTGCAAGATATATATATATATATACACACATGCAAACATGTGGCCAAAAGCACTGAGAGAGAGAGACAGAGACAGAGAGACAGACAGAGACAGAGAGACAGATAGAAACAGAGACAGAGAGACAGAGAGAGAGAGACAGAGAGAGAGAGAGAGACAGACAGAGAGAGAGAAGATAGGTGTACATCACATAAAAACATGTCATACTTCGTAAGTCTTTCTCACATTCTGACATTCACCTCATCCTTGAAAAAGGTCTATAGTATATAAAAAAAAATTGAATGTTTCTATTTCTGTCGTGTGTGTGTGTGTGTGTGTGTGTGTGTGTGTGTGTCTGTGTGTGTTTTGTTCTTGTTTTTCTGCTTGTTCCAACATGAAATTTACACTGCCTGTATTCTGACCGTAGACTTTCAATCAAGACAGTTCCACACCCCCCACCCCAAAAAAACCCCCACTCACATCATACTGTTTTTCCAAAGGATTTTCCGAGCCGTTCTCATTCTGACTCATCTCCTCAAAGGTGGCCCTGAAGGATGACTTGGGGATGGTGGTGTCTCCGGCAATTACTGCTTCCAGCAGGGCGTCATACACAAACATGTACTGCTCCTGTGGACAGACAAAAAAACCACACTGTGTAAATACACGCCAAAATATATGCAAAAAGGATGTGCAGGAAATGGTCCACAATATGGTCTGGGTACTGTATAATAAACTAACTTTTTTGACTGAGAGGCACTCTAAAATAGACTGTATAGTAATGGCCCACAATATAGTCTGGATACAGTATCATTTGCTAACTTTGACTCGTCGCACTCTAAAGTGATTTCTCGAAGTGTTTTTGTCTGCTTTTTCACTTTGCTTATTGTACATAGTGAATGCATGTTTTGCAACATCGGGTGATAGTGTGTGTGTGTGTGTGTGTGTGTGTGTGTGTGTGTGAATGTGTTGTGTGAAAGAACAAAAATGCACTTGGTAGTAATGTGTGTGTGTGTGTGTGTGTGTGTGTGTGTGTGTGAAAGAACATCAATGCACTCGGTAGTAATGTCCAATACATTTGCAAATATTTCAGTACCATTTCCACAGACATAAATTTTCTTCTATTTTTCTTCAAAATATTTTGTGTATTTTTTTTTTCAGAAAATCTTGGTTATCTTCCCATGATTGTAAGCTATCCTGTCTACAATGACAATATAACAATCATACTCTCCATTCATTTTCCTTCATTAAAACATGTACTCTTTCATACTGTTGAACATTATTTGAATTTTTGTGATTTTTTTTGTTTTTGGTTTTTTGGGTGAGATTGGTGACTTTTTGGGAGACAAACAATTACAAATCTTTCCAGGAGTCGAAAAAGGCTTCCAACGACATTGTTCGTTCTTTAGTTTAACGTCTTTTCACTTTGGAAACTCAGACAGATTTCAGTTTCAGAGACTCATTATTCGTATAGCACTAACCCTGTCTGCCCTATCCCTGCACTATAATCATCGTCACAGTAACACATTATATTACCTGTATCACACAGAATCATTACACTGTTTCTATAGCGATAACCCTGTTCCTCCTATCCCTGTACTGCAATCATTACGACACAACAGAACCACATTCCATCATCCCTGCAGTGCGGTGAAGGGAGAAGAGAGGGAGGGGACACTCACGCAGGTCTGGATCATGTTGACGCGATTGCCGCGCATGTTGTGAGCCGCCTGAAGCACGTCCACCTGGCCCTCGTTGTTGGCCTGGTCCAGCAGGTAGTGAAGGCCGATGTAGGTCCCCGTCCGCCCGATCCCTGCACTGTAATCATCGTCGTCGTAACACATTGTTTTACTTATATTATATATAATAATTACAATATATAGCGATAACCTTGTCCCTACTATCCGTGCACTGTAATCATCACAACAATAACACAATATATTACTTGTATTATACAGAATCATTTCATTATTCATACAGCAATAACCCTGTCTGCCCTATCCCTGCACTATAATCATTGTCATAGTAACACATTATATTACCTGTATCACACAGAATCATTACACTATTTGTATAGTCCCTCTTGTCCCTCCTATCCCTGACTAATCATTATGATATTAATATATTACTTGTATTATACAGAATCATTACACTATATATATATATAGCGATAACCCTGCCCCTCCTATCCCTGAACTGTAATCATTATGATAATAATATATTACTTGTATCATACAGACTTATTACATCATTTATATAGTGATAACCTTGTGCCTCCTATCCCTGAACTGTAATCAGTATGATAATAATATATTACTTGTATCATACAGAATCATTACACTATTTATATAGTGATAACCCTGTCCCTGTACTGTAATCATCATCATCATGATAACACATTATATTAATTGCATTATATAGAATCATTACAATATTTGTATAGTGATAACCTTCTCCATGCTATCCCTGTTATGTATAACCAATACATTATTTATGTAACGACAACCCAGTCTGCCCCAATCCCTGCACTGTATTCATCATCATCATAACAACACATTATATTACTTGTATCATAACAGAATCATTACACTATTTATACACTAGTAACTTTGTCCTATTCCAGCACTGTAATCATCACAACAGTAACGATAACCTTGTCCTTCCCATTCCTGCACTGTCATCATTATAATAATAATAATACATTATACATTACTTGTATCATACAGATTCATTACAGTTTCTATACAGCAATAACCCTCTCCCTCCTATTCCTGCACTGTCATCATCATCGTCATAACAACACATTACGTTACTTGTATTATACAGAATCATTACATTATTTATATAGCGATAACCCTGTCCCTCCTATTCCTGCATTGTCATCATAAAAAAGGGGGTCATTTTGAACTGGCCTTTACAAACTCCTCCCCAACTTCTCTTTCCATTACAACTTGATGGAAGCAAACAAAGAGAATTCAACTTTAATAGTCTATACCGATTCTGACTTGGCTAAATTTACCCCAAGTGGTCAGGTTATTTCAACGTAGCCTAGAATGATGCCTATTGCTCTGAGCGTGGGAGGTCTGGGGGGAATGGGAGGAGGGGGGGGGGGGATCAGTTCTGACACACTGTAAGCTCACCCCAGGGTGGTCATTCCAGGTTGGTCTACATAGGAGGCAAAATTGCACTGGCTCTTAGTGCTGCATCCTTGGGGGCTAGTTGGCCTTTGGGAACCATTCCCAAAGCGGACTGTCCTAAAACCCTCTTGGCTGAGAGAGTAGGCAATGTAACTTGACAGCAGTTACCTCCTCTGTTGTTCTGATGGTCTTAGTCGAACACGACTGACTATCATACATAGACACATAGACCTTGGTGTTAATCTCTACCAGACAGCTGTGTCCCCGGGGGTAACAACAGACCCAGGAGGTGGTGGGATAGGAACTGGCTGGCATGGACAGCAGGGTTTGACCCCCGTACCTGCAGTGGCACAGGATGGGCGCGGTGTTGTCAGGGCTGAAGCTCTGCACTTTGCGGCGGAAGGCCAGCAGGGTGGTGGGGTAGGTTGGGGCCCCGTGGTCTGACCACGTGCAGAAGTGGAACTGCTTGACGATGCGGCTGTTCTCGTCCTGCACAGCAACAAGGACAGGCGTTCAGATGTGACGTAAACACCAGGAGGCTCTGTGGCTGTGTGCAGGACCTGCAGCCTACAGCTACCTTCATCACGGAGACTGGGCTTTCCATCTCACAATCGAACAACAAGAAGCAGATGTGACGAAACATAGTTGTCAGTCTGTCTCCTTCCGTGGGCGTAATTGTTAGTCTGTGACAGGTGCAACAGCCAAGTGGTTAAAGCGTTGGACTTTCAACCTGAAGGTCCCGACTTTGAATATCAATAATGGTGTCTGGTGGGTAAAGGGTGGAGATTTTTCTGATCTCCCAGGTCAACATATGTGTAGACCTGCTAGTGCCTGAACCTCCTTCATGTACATACACATGCAGAAGATCAAATGTGCACGTTAAAGATCCTGAAAACCATGTCAGTGTTTAGTGGGTAATGGAAATAAAAACATACCCAGCATGCACACCCCTGAAATTGGGAGTATGGCTGCCAACATGGCGGGGTAAATAAACAAAATGGTCATACACATAAATGCTACACGTCTGTCTGAGTGTGTATGTGTGTGTGTCTGAAATCTGATCGAATGACACTGGAAACGAATGATGAGTGCCCAATGGCAGCCATCAGTCAGCTCTACCCAGGTAGACAGCCTGCTGTGCAAATGACCCTGAGTTTGTAAAGCGTTTA
The DNA here is from genome assembly GCF_041734735.1 of Babylonia areolata. Classification (NCBI taxonomy): domain Eukaryota; kingdom Metazoa; phylum Mollusca; class Gastropoda; order Neogastropoda; family Buccinidae; genus Babylonia; species Babylonia areolata. Next base: position 47,772,690 of record NC_134878.1, read on the forward strand.
GAGCTTGGTCTCCGACTGCAGATAGGCACAATATAAATATCCATATCATCATCACCTTCTGCAACCCTCTTGTGTTTCCTTTTTTTTCCTCCCCCCTCCCCCCTTCCCATTGTAGTCTTTGTGCGGTATCTGTGCTTGTGGGTTGGTGTTAACTGTGTGTGTATGCACGCATGTGCATGTTCAGAGTGCATGCGCACGAACACGTACATGTGTGTGTTCAAGGCATAAATTCCAGGTTTTCTTGGCATGCAAAAAAACCCCAAAAATTGCCAACAGGAAAAAGGTACAACAAAGTAAGAGTGGCCAACTATCAAGTCCAGAAAAAAAAAGAAAAAGAATATTCAAGGCGCACTAAAAACAAACAAATAACAAAGCTGAATGGATCTGCAAGGCGAGGGTCTGGGTTCAAATCCTGGTCTCAGCATTTCTTCCAAGTCTGACCAGAAAATCAAACTGAGCGATTAGTCATTTGGATGAGATGATAAACAAGGTCCCTTACGCAGCACACATTTGCGCACTAGAAGAACAACAACTTGGCAACATAAAGTGTTGTACTCTGGCAAAATTCTGAAAAAGAAATCCACTCACAAATATATATGTGTGCACTCAAGGCCTGACTAAGCATTTTGGATTATGCTGTTGGTCAGGCATCTGCTTAGCAAATGTGGTGTCGTGAAGCGTGTATGGATTTGTCTAAATGCAGTGACGCCACCTTCAGAAGTTAAAACTGAAAGTGAAACTTACTTTGGAGATCTCAAAGGTCCTGATGATGAAGTCGGTGTACTTTGCAGTGTCCACAATCCGCACGCTAACATCGCCGTATTTCATCGTGCCCTCATCCGGCCAGTACTGCTCACACTTTTTCTGTCAGGCACAGCACAGCATCGCATCAATCTTTTTTTTTTTTTTTTCCTTTCTCTAAACATTTTTGATCAGTTTTAACAGGTCGACGTTACTGAGCAATGAACTTGAAAAGATTAGAAAACATCCAAAATCGCTCCTCGTTATATCTGAGTTTGATTCCTAAATGTGTAAGAAAAGGAAACAGGAAAGAAAAAAACAACAACCAAAAACAACACATTCTTAAGAACATAGATAAACAAACTGACAGACAAGATGACAGACAGGCAGACAGACTCTATATAGGCTGGATATTATGTTGTCATTCATTTGTTATGGTCTTTTGCAAAATTTCTAGGACTTGTATGTTCACACTAACTGCATCCCTTTCTTGCACAATCACATGTTGGTCATTTTATTCCACACTGAAAACAAGCAGCACACACATCCACAAACAGATGTCACAAAGGATGGCAACAAGAAGACAAGAGGTCACAAAGAACGGCAACAAGAAGACGTCACAAAGGATGGCAACAAGAAGACAAGAGGTCACAAAGAACGGCAACAAGAAGACAAGAGGTCACAAAGGATGGCAACAAGAAGACAAGAGGTCACAAAGAACGGCAACAAGAAGACAAGAGGTCACAAAGGATGGCAACAAGAAGACAAGAGGTCACAAACAACGGCAACAAGAAGACAAGAGGTCACAAAGAATGGCAACAAGAAGACAAGATGTCACAAAGGAAGGCAACAAGAAGACAAGAGGTCACAAAGAGCGGCAACAAGAAGACAAGAGGTCACAAAGGATGGCAACAAGAAGACAAGAGGTCACAAAGAATGGCAACAAGAAGACAAGAGGTCACAAAGAACAGCAACAAGAAGACAAGAGGTCACAAAGGATGGCAACAAGAAGACAAGAGGTCACAAAGAATGGCAACAAGAAGACAAGAGGTAAAAAAGAACAGCAACAAGAAGACAAGAGGTCACAAAGAATGGCAACAAGAAGACAAGAGGTCACAAAGGATGGCAACAAGAAGACAAGAGGTCACAAAGGATGGCAACAAGAAGACAAGAGGTCACAAAGAATGGCAACAAGAAGACAAGAGGTCACAAAGAACAGCAATACAAAGAATGGTAACAAGAAGACAAGAGGTCACAAAGGATGGCAACAAGAAGACAAGAGGTCACAAAGAACGGCAACAAGAAGACAAGAGGTCACAAAGGATGGCAACAAGAAGACAAGAGGTCACAAAGGATGGCAACAAGAAGTCACAAAGGATGGCAACAAGAGGTTACAAAGGATGGCAACAAGAAGACAAGAGGTCACAAAGGATGGCAACAAGAAGACAAGAGGTCGCAAAGGATGGCAACAAGAAGACAAGAGGTCACAAAGGATGGCAACAAGAAGACAAGAGGTCACAAAGGATGGCAACAAGAAGTCACAAAGGATGGCAACACGAAGTTACAAAGGATGGCAACAAGAGGTTACAAAGGATGGCAACAAGAAGACAAGATGTCACAAAGGATGGCAACAAGAAGTCACAAAGGATGGCAACAAGAAGACAAGAGGTTACAAAGGATGGCAACAAGAAGTCACAAAGGATGGCAACAAGAAGACAAGATGTCACAAAGAATGGCAACAAGAAGTCACAAAGGATGGCAACAAGAAGACAAGATGTCACAAAGGATGGCAACAAGAAGTCACAAAGGATGGCAACAAGAAGACAAGATGTCACAAAGGATGGCAACAAGAAGTCACAAAGGATGGCAACAAGAAGACAAGATGTCACAAAGGATGGCAACAAGAAGTCACAAAGGATGGCAACAAGAAGTCACAAAGGATGGCAACAAGAAGACAAGAGGTTACAAAGGATGGCAACAAGAAGTCACAAAGGATGGCAACAAGAAGACAAGATGTCACTAAGGATGGCAACAAGAAGTCACAAAGGATGGCAACAAGAAGTCACAAAGGATGGCAACAAGAAGACAAGATGTCACTAAGGATGGCAACAAGAAGACAAGTGGTAAAAAAAAAGAGCAACAACAAGGGGAGACAACTCACTTTACAGGCCTCCACCAGGTTGGTCAGCATGACGATCTTGCTGACTCGGTGCTGCCACACCATGCGCCAGAAGTCCCGAATCATTGTCTTGTTGGGACCTGCCACGGGCAACATGGGCACACACTCATCACTGAAACACAGACTTAACTCACTCGGGACGACAAGTTTTCTCCCTTGCTTTTCCCCACAGACGGCCCATTTGTAAGGGTTTGGAAAAAAATTACAAAAAATACAAAATACTGTGTAAGAAAATGAAACTTTCAGAACTGGTTTATTACGTGTTGGGCTATTACATATAAAAAAAAACCCAACAAATTTCTCATCTTATTTTTACAGTTTTGCCATATGTAGAAAATACTGCCAATTTTTCACCCCGAATCACCATACCCATGCTCACTTTCTGCATTAAATTCGCTTTCTTCTTCGTCATCATCCACCTCTTCAATGTCCGACCCTTCAGTTTGTAGCATTTCAAGTACTTCAGCAACACTAAAACGTTGCCATCGCTGCCTTGTTCGCTCCACAACATTTTGAGAAGAGCCCGCTTTGCTAACAGGCTGGCACGCAAGCAGACGACCGGTCAGTGACTTTGTCAGCGTGTGTGCGAGACGGGCCACACATCCCAGGCTGACCAATCATACTGTTCGATTGTGGAGTGACCCAGAATAGCGCACTCTGCTTGGCTAATCACAAAATCACATGTACAGCGCGTGATGGATTTTTATTTCTTGAAAATGCTATTCCATTCCGTCGTCTGAAACCGAATACATTTTATGTAGGAATGCTCACGCATTCCTTCGTCCTGAGAGAGTTAAGACTTTAACCCATTCTACTCCACAGCTACGTGCCTGCTACAGCTCCCCTGGACCAGCACGACACGAGACCACTGCAGTATAAACCGGGTGGTTCACTAAAACAGTTGCTGATTTAATCCTTCAAACGAAGCAATGTTTTCATGCTTCCAGAATCCGTAAATGGATCAGTTCTGAATGCCAACTGTACCAAGCAGGAATGAAACAAACTAGAACAGTGTGCTGGTACAAGAATACTTGTATCTGGTCCACAAGGGAAGTAATCATGGTATGAGTTAACTCACACCTGGAGCAGAATGAGTAAATGCTCCCATGTTGCTGGTGGAGTGATGGCCTAGAGGTAACGCGTCCTGCCTAGGAAGCGAGAGAATCTGTCTGCGCTGGTTCGAATCACGGCACAGCCCCCGAAATTTTTTCCCCCTCCACTAGACCTTGAGTGGTGGTCTGGACGCTAGTCATTCGGATGAGATGATAAGCCGAGGTCCCGTGTGCAGCATGCACTTAGCGCACGTAAAAGAACCCACGGCAACAAAAGGGTTGTTCCTGGCAAAATTCTGTAGAAAAATCCACTTCAATAGGAAAAACAAATAAAACTGCACACAGGAAAAAATACAAAAAAATGGGTGGCGCTGTAGTATGGCGACGCGCTCTCCCTGGGGAGAGCAGCCCGAATTTCACACAGAGAAATCTGTTGTGATAAAAAGAAATGCAAATACAAATACATGAGGCAGTCAAAGCGCTCCATTCTCCATGGTCCACACAAAGACAGTACCAATTCATTCATTTCAGCACACACACTCACACTCACACTCATGCCATGGGTGTGGAGACTGGGTAAGGGGCTGGACCAGCAAGGGGGAAAGTACTGAGGGGGGGGAAAAAACAAACAAAAAGAAAGCTGATGGTCGAGTGGTGGGGTGCTGGGTGGAGGAGTCTTTTTTGACTCACTTGTGTAAACACAGTGAGTCTATGTTTTAACCTGGTGTTCGGTTGTCTCTGTGTGTGTGTGTGTGTGTGTGTGTGTGTGTGTCTGTGTGTCCGTGGTAAACTTTAACATTGACATTTTCTCTACAAATACTTTGTCAGTTGACACCAAATTAGGCATAAAAATAGGAAAAATTCAGTTCTTTTCAGTCATCTTGTTTAAAACAATACTGCACCTCTAGGATGGGCATAAAAAAAAAAAATGAAGCCTAATTATATGCAAACTGCATTTAATTTCATATTTATATTTTTTGTATTCTCTAAACTTGGCACTTTGATCTGATATTCTGACCCAACAACAAGAGCAGTCATTATTATCATTTTTTGTTCGAACAGGAACTTCTTTTGCTAAGCATGGAAGTTTTATTTATTTTGCAAACATTTTGGTGCAGATAGTAAAAAAGGGAAATTACTCTGTAATTAATGCTAGGGGACTTAATTTGCTTTAAACTGATCTTTCTCATCTTAAACATTACATTTTGAAATTATACTCAATACATAAAAAGCTTGGATTTTTTTAAAGTGTATCACAAGTGAGTCTTGAAGGCCTTGCCTCTCTTTTTTTTGTGTGGTCATATTGCCAATGTGAGAGAAACTATAAAAAGTTACCGGTTACAGGATAGCTTCACCAATTCATAACACAGACTGCTCAGAATCATACAAAGCAGCTTTTAACACTGCCATATTTTGTGCTCAAGTTTATGCTCTGTTCTTATACTGGATACTGAGAACTGGACCTGTCAAATCACACAGATACAATGTTGAAGCAATTGCCAGTAACCAAGGCTGCCATAGAAAGATCCATTTTCTTCTTCACCACACAAAGAACAATAGTTTTTATCAAGTTCGTGCCTGCCCGATTTCTGAAAAACTTGTGAGTCTGTTTATGTAATTCATAAAAATTATTGACTTACAGGATGTAAATGTTGAAATGATCATTAACTTACCTTGTGAAGCTATGAAGGCCTTTGGTCGATTGTAACCCTGAAATAAGAAATAAAACATCCAAATAAAATGTCTGTGATATCTTGAAATACTGTAACTAAGTGTTTGAGTGTTTGAGTGTGTGCATGTGCGTGCGTGCGTGTGAGTGAGTGCGCACAGTACATGTGTGCATAAAAAAGTGTGTGTGAATGGGTGGGCAAGCAACTGTGTGTGCGATTATGTGAGAGTGAGGGAGCCACAGAGAGAGAATGTGTGTGTGTGTGTGTGTGTGTGCGCGCACGCGCGTAAGCGTGCGTGTGCATGCGCATACGCGTGTGCACGTGTGTGCACAAAAGAATGTAGATGAATACCAGTGTATTTATGTACCTGCAATTGCTGCTGCATTTTTTTTTTTTTATCAGCGCATGTATGCATACATCAGTTAAAACAATGTGTATGTCAATCAAACTGATCAGTACTCACATCCATGAAGCTGGCGTTGACATAGTCTGAATGGGGCTCATTGGTTAAGGGCTCCAGAACAACACGGGAATGGTCATCTGAAACAACAGACAGAAACGGGAATGGTCATCTGAAACAACAGACAGAAACGGGAATGGTCATCTGAAACAACAGACAAAAACAGGAATGGTCATCTGAAACAACAGACAGAAACGGGAATGGTCATCTGAAACAACAGACAACAAGAGAGGCAAGGCCTTCAAGACTCACTTGTGATACACTTAAAAAAAAAATCCAAGCTTTTTATGTATTGAGTATAATTTCAAAATGTAATGTTTAAGATGAGAAAGATCAGTTTAAAGCAAATTAAGTCCCCTAGCATTAATTACAGAGTAATTTCCCTTTTTTATTATCTGCACCAAAAACGTTTGCAAAATAAATAAAACTTCCATGCTTAGCCAAAGAAGTTCCTGTTTGAACAGGAAATGATAATAATGACTGCTCTTGTTGTTGGGTCAGAATATCAGATCAAAGTGCCAAGTTTAGAGAATACAAAAGATATAAATATAACAGTAAATGCAGTTTGCATATAATTAGGCTTTATTTTTTTGTGCCCATCCCAGAGGTGCAATATTGTTTTAAACAAGATGACTGGAAAGAACTGAAGTTTTCCTATTTTTATGCCTAATTTGGTGTCAACTGACAAAGTATTTGCAGAGAAAATGTCAATGTTAAAGTTTACCATGGACACACAGACACACACACAGACAACCGAACACCGGGTTAAAACACAGACTCACTTTGTTTACACAAGTGAGTCAAAAATGGGAATGGTCATCTGAAACAACAGACAAAATCCACACTGGTCAAGGTTCTATTCCTGTCAATTGTTCTGTCACACTTGTCACCCATTTATAACATTCCATCTTTCCCCATAATAAAACACCAATATTCGTTCACATATTAAAGAAAAACAAACCCTGATATGTGTGATGAATATAATCTATCACAAAGAAGAAAGCACACACTGTTCTTTTCTTCCTCAGTTTGTGGACTGCAGTGCCCATATTCACCCATAGCCACTACTTGTAGGACTATTTTTAGCCCACCATTAAAGCAGCCTGGGGTAGTTTACGTTTGGAATCCCATAACCCAGTGACTGCATGCCAGACATGGACTCTCACAGCAGATGTGGAAAGAAGAGTTCAAGCCATGGACATGTGGTGTTATCGCAAGAGACTAAACAAGACACACTCATCACATCACTGATGAACAAGTGCACCAAGCTGTGAAGTTGCACATTGCACCGTGTTGAAGATCTGCTGACACAAGTTAAGAAAAGGAAACGATGTTGGTACGGCCACAAAACAAGATCCAGTGGCCTTGCTAAAACAATCCTCCAATGAACTGTTGAGAGAGGAAGACAGAGGGGAAGATGGGAAAAAAACTATGGACCATCGTCGTCTTCTTCTTCTGCGTTCGTGGGCTACAACCCCCACGTTCACTCGTATGCACGCGAGTGGGCTTTTACATGTATGACCGTTTTTACCCCGCCATGTAGGCAGCCATACTCCATTTTCGGGGGTGTGCATGCTGGGTATGTTCTTGTTTCCATAACCCACCGAACGCTGACATGGATTACAGGATCTTTAACGTGCGTATTTGATCTGCTTGCATATACACACGAAGGGGGTTCAGGCACTAGCAGGTCTGCACATATGTTGACCTGGGAGATCGTAAAAACCTCCACCCTTTACCCACCAGGCGCCATCACCATGATTCGAACCCGGGACCCTCCGATTGACAGTCCAATGCTTTAACCACTCGGCTAATGCGCCCGCCGGACCAACATCATTTTGCAGAACTGACAGGAGAACCATGTGCAGAGACCCCGGCTTTGACACACGTCTGACAGACGCTGAGAAAGCTGGTGAACAGCACTTCTGTGCAGCACCCCTATGACTTCACACAGTCACAGATGAAGAAGAAAGAAAAACCAAATGAACGCTGACACGGACTACAAGTTCTCTAATATGCCTAGTCAGACTTTAGCATGTTTGCAGGCAGGCACATCATGCAAGCGCATCATCTTAAAGACTGAAAAAGAACCACTAAACTCCATGTAAATACTTCAGACTACAAGGAACGAAAACCAAGACATGCACATACACATGCAAAAAAAAACCCAAAAAAAACAAACCACACACACACAGAGTGACATACATGTTAAATAAAAGTGTAGAAAGTATTAAAAAAAAAAGGGAAAAAAAAGCACCACCACAAAATAACAACACTAACAACTCACCAAACCTAAAAAGTTGTTGGGGATAAGAGGTACTGGTAAAAGATCAGGAACAACACACTGTTATTCTCAAGGAGCTGGAAAACTGCAACTTTAACTCTCTCCATACGAACGGCGAAAGAGACGACGTTAACAGCGTTTCACCCCAATTACCATCGTCAAAATATTGCAAGTGGAAGGCTCTTATAATACAGAAGAGGTGAATGTTGACAAAGAATACCACAATTCTGATGACGGAAGCTAAAGGTTGGGTCATTCAGACACCCACTGGACATCCGAGGGGTCTGTATAGAGGAGAAGAGAGGACTGGCCGTACTGAGTGAGTTAAATTCTGAGCAAAAGGGCTGAAAAAGTCACAGCCACGCACACCTGCATTCTCCCCTCCCTCCCTCACACCACTCACAAGCAACAATGTTGCCGTATCTGTTCTTGGCCTTGTTCTCTGGTCTGCGAGCAACCTCACACAGGGCAAGCAGTCCCATAGGTAGCTCCTGCAACATCAAAATAATACATAATCATGTGTATATATACATGTTTATCTCTTCATTTATCTATTTATTTATTCAAACACACACACACACACACTCACACACACACATACACACAGACATGCATGTGTTAAAACTGCAGGTTTATGTCCCAAAACAGTCTCAACCATTGTATGATTTTAAAGTACCTGTTCCAAGCAATTCAAATTACTCATGTGAGTTAACATTATACATAATGTTTACTTATTTTAAACACAATGCAAGTATAATAAATATTTTTAAAATATTTTCATATCAGTATGATATACGGTATTCTTGAGAGAGAAACACTTAAACCTCTTCTTGTGTTTCTCAGACGACCCATGTTTGGAGCCTACATTAATATCTGCAACGCACAAGGAAGTATGAATCCTACAAGCATCTCCTTTTCAGGACTGCTGTCTGGTCCTGGAGGACCTCTGTCTCCATTTGAACATCTATGGGGAGCTTCCCTCAAACTCTTGTCTATTCAAAACAGTGCTGTTTACATAAAGACGACATAAAGATGTTTGAAAACAAGAGAACGCTGGCCATTAAGGAGAAGCGTGAGCAAAGGAAGCAGGGCTCAACTTCTGGAGACATTTTCCCTTGCAACACCTGTGGGAAGTGCTGCACATCCAGAATTGGCCGCTTCTCCCGTATGAGGACACACACCAACAGATAAGCCTGCCTGCCTACTCATCTGTCGGTCCGACGGGAGACTCCATTATCATCATCATATGGATCCGTCCATGTGCTTTGACACCTTCTTGAAACTGAAACTTCAGAACAGATTTCCACACTTTGATTGCTGGATGGTCTTTCCTTACCACACTGCTGGCTGAATTCAGAATGAAACCACAATTTCTTCATCAGGTCCCTCTCTCACACAGAATAAAGTACTCTAGTGTTATATGTATAAACAAATCTGCCCCTTCCTATGTCTGTGACTGCCTTCACCTCTACACCAAATCTCGCTCTCTTTGATCAGCTTTGGATCCACTTGGTTTCTGCATTCTCAGATTCTAACACTAATCTGCAGTCAGCTGCCACCCTTTCTCTGTTTCTGGCCCAACACCTGCAATGACTTCCCTTTTTCGCTTCATCAAACCTCTGCACTCACCTCTTTCAAGTCTGGCCTTTGAAACACACCTCTTTCCAAAACAGACACCCACCCTCCCCACCCTCTTCCCAGTTTAGAGTTTCTGTAGCTTTCTACTTACATGTACATAAAGTTTTATCTTTCAGTTTCAGTTTCTCAAGGAGGCATCACTGCGTTCAGACAAATCCATATACGCTATACCACATCTGCTAGGCAGATGCCTGACCAGCAGCATAATCCATCGTGCTTAATCAGGCCTGGAGTGCATGCATGTATATTTGTGTACCTAGCAAAGTGGATTTTTTTAACGGAATTTTGCCGGAGCACAGTACTCTTGTTGCCATGGGTTCTTTTTCAGTGCATGAGGGGCGTGCTGCATATGGGATCTCCATTTATTGTCTCATCCTAACGACTAGACGCTCAGTTTGATTTTCCAGCCACACTTGGGAGAGAGGGTGAGAGCAGGATTGGAACCCAGACCCTCACAGACTCTGTGTTGGCATGTGAGCGTCTTTAGCCACCTTCCCCGTATCCTCTTTCACCCTTCTGAATCAAAGCTGTGCAAGGTGTGTAAGCAGTCTGATTTGTCTCTGCACAAGAAGCAGTGCTATATCAATACTTCATTATCATTATTACAAGGTATGGTTGTCACAGACAGCAGAACAGGTTGACAAGCCGAGTCGTCACAGGTTCAAGTGACATTTTCCAGTTGCTGGCACAGGTACCACACATGGAATGATGGCTTCTGGTGTTGAGGTAAAGCTGACAATCTGCCTCACTTCAGCATGTTGAAATAAAGAGATGTCATCGCTTGAAGAAAACATTTTTGACTCACTTGTGTAAACAAAGTGAGTCTATGTTTTAACCCGGCGTTCGGTTGTCTGTGTGTGTGTGTGTGTGTCCGTGTGTCTGTGTGTCCGTGGTAAACTTTAACATTGACATTTTCTCTGCAAATACTTTGTCAGTTGACACCAAATTTGGCATAAAAATAGGAAAAATTCAGTTCTTTCCAGTCATCTTGTTTAAAATAATATTGCACCTCTGGGATGGGCATGAAAAAATAAAAAAAGAAGCCTAATTATATGCAAACTGCATTTACTGTTATATTTACATTTTTTGTATTCTCTAAACTTGGCACTTTGACCTCTTATTCTGACACAACAACAAGAGGAGTCATTATTATCATTTTTTGTTCAAACAGGAACTTCTTTTGCTAAGCATGGAAATTTTATTTATTTTGCAAACGTTTTGGTGCAGATAGTAAAAAAGGGAAATTACTCTGTAATTAATGCTAGGGGACTTAATTTATCACAAGTGAGTCTTGAAGGCCTTGCCTCTCTTGTTCTCTGTTATCTTTCCCAACTGGCAGTCACTTGAGCATGGCCGTCAGAAGTTTTAAACACTGAGTTATAATTTTAAACATACATGCAGTGATATAGACTGAAAGGAGAAACACCTAAACCTCTCTTGTGTTTCTCAGACATCCCATGTTTAGAGGCTACTTAATATCTGCCAACGCACAGGAAGTATGAATCTACAAACTCCCTTTCAGGTACTGTTGTCTGGTCCTAGAGGACCTCTTCTCCTTTGACATCTGGGAGCTTCCCTCATCTCTTTCTATTCAAAACGTGTGTTTACATAAAGACGGCATAAAGATGTTTGAAAACAAGAGAACGCTGGCCATTAAGGAGAAGCGTGAGCAAAGGAAGCAGGGCTCAACTTCTGGAGACATTTTCCCTTGCAACACCTGTGGGAAGTGCTGCGCATCCAGAATTGGCCTCTTCTCCCATATGAGGACACACGCCAACAGATAAGCCTGCCTGCCTACTCATCCGTCGGTCCGACGGGAGACTCCATCATCATCATCATATGGATCCGTCCATGTACTTTGACACCTTCTTGAAACTGAAACTTCAGAACAGATTTCCACACTTTGATTGCTGGATGGTCTTTCCTTACCACACTGCTGGCTGAATTCAGAATGAAACCACAATTTCTTCAGGTCCCTCTCTCACACAGAATAAAGTACTCTATGTGTTAAATGTATAAACAAATCTGCCCCTTCCTATATCTGTGACTGCCTTCACCTCTACACCAAATCTCACTCTCTTTGATCAGCTTTGGATCCACTTGGTTTCTGCATTCTCAGATTCTAACACTAATCTGCAGTCAGCTGCCACCCTTCCTCTGTTTATGGAGTTGAACACCTGCAATGACTTCCCTCTTTCACTTCATCAAACCTCTGCACTCACCTCTTTAAAGTCTGGCCTTTGAAACACACCTCTTTCCAAAACAGACACCCGCCATCCCCACCCTCTTCCCAGTTTAGAGTTTCTGTAGCTTTCTACTTACATGTACATAAAGTTTTATCTTTCAGTTTCAGTTTCTCAAGGAGGCATCACTGCGTTCGGACAAATCCATATACGCTATACCACATCTGCTAGGCAGATGCCTGACCAGCAGCATAATCCATCATGCTTAATCAGAGAGACTGGCAAGTGAAAAGAATGAAAGAAAGAAAAGAAAAGAAATGTAAAAAGACAAGAAGAAAAAAAAAAGGGGGGGGGGAAATTGCTGTGACTAACACCAGACTCACCTCAAAGACTGGCAAATGAAAAAGACAGAAAGAAAGAAGAGAAAAGAAAAATGCAAAAAAAAAAAAAAGGAAAGAAAAAAAAGTGGGGTGGTGGTGGGGTAACTGCAGCGAACACCACCAGACTGACCTCAAACTCTTTGCGAAATCCGTCACAGTTGTTGTCTTTGTTTTTCAGGATGTAGGCGTGGAGATCTTCCAGTTTCACAGCGGCGGTGCGCTTCCGGCCGTTGACGTTGACGTAGATGGGCTCCGACAGTTCCTCATTCCTGCTGTTCTCCTCAATCTCCCTCAGCTCTGTTTGCTCTGTCAGGACAGGATCATTATGTTGTGAATGTGTGTATGCGGAATCCAGGCCTGACAGACAGACACAGGATGTGAATGACGGGTGCCTAAAAGCAGCTGTCTGTCAGTTCTACCCAGGTCGACAGCCTGTTGTGCCTAAAAGCTGCTGTCAGTCAGTTCTACCCAGGTCGACAGCCTGTTGTGCCTAAAAGCAGCTGTCTGTCAGTTCTACCCAGGTCGACAGCCTGTGGTGCCTAAAAGCTGCTGTCAGTCAGTTCTACCCAGGTCGACAGCCTGTGGTGCCTAAAAGCTGCTGTCAGTCAGTTCTACCCAGGTCGACAGCCTGTGGTGCCTAAAAGCTGCTGTCAGTCAGTTCTACCCAGGTCGACAGCCTGTGGTGCCTAAAAGCTGCTGTCAGTCAGTTCTACCCAGGTCGACAGCCTGTGGTGCCTAAAAGCTGCTGTCAGTCAGTTCTACCCAGGTCGACAGAATGTTGTGCAAATAGAGCTTAGTTCTGACTGAAGACAGGCACTATATAAGTATCAATAATAATAATAATACTAATAATGATACAAAAAAATAACAAATGTACATAAACAGCTGTTTGTCGAGGTGGTTATCGATGAAATGAAAGAAGCAACAGACAGAAAACAGGGAAAGAGAGAATTAAACAATCATGATGTACTTCTCTGATGATAATATTGCCCCCCCAAAAAAAGACATTACCAAAATTTTTAGTCTGTAAGGCACTCCTGCATACAGAGTGCATCCACTAACTAAAAACAAAATTCATGTAAAACCTTACAGTACACTCATATATAAGTCAAATTACAATGAAATTACTGTCCCCTGCCCCCCCCCCCCCCCTCCCCAAAACAAAACCAAACAAAACAAAAAACAACACAAAAAAACACCACCACCATTATATAAAAAAAAAAAAATCAATAGAGTGACAAATGATAAAACAAATGCATGTATAATAGGTTGAACCTGCCATCTGCCAGTCAAAGGTTGAACCTGCCATCTAACAATTCATAATGATTTTATAGAAGCATTTCTTGTTCTGATATTGTGCTTCTTAATATTCATTTTATTTTAAAAAGTGTGTGTGTGTGTGTGTGTGTGTGTGTGTGGAGGGTAAGGGGATTTGGGATGTGTGTGGGAAATGTACCCGCTATGTTGTGTTACTTGTTTGTGTGTATTCAGCTTTATGCATTGCTTTTTTTCGTATCTTCTGTCCAACATTTGTCATGCTGCGAGTGTGTTAGGACTTGGCTGTTGGCTGAGATATTGTGAAGGGTGAGTGACGAGCCTGTGGATGCACAATGTAATTACCAAATGGATGAATAAAGATGTATTGTAATTTCTTTCATTTTCTGAAGCACAAAAACAAAGCACAAAGAAAAAGAAAATGATACGTTCTTAGTCCATTTTACATATGTATATGTTTTCAACTGCAATGCACTCAGTCACAAATGAAAGTCACACAACTGAATGTAACTACTCTCATCTTATTTTTACAGTTTTGCCATTACGTAGAAAATAATGCCAGTTTTTCACCCCGAATCACCATACCCACGCTCGCTTTCTGCACTTAATTCACTTTCTTCTTCATCATCATCCACCTCTTCAATGTCTGACCCTTCAGTTTGTAGCATTTCAAGTACTTCGGCAACACTAAAACATTGTCGTCACTGCCTTGTTCACTCTGCAACATTTTGAGAAGAGCCCGTTTCAGACGCCACTTTGCCGGCTTGCACACGGTGACTTTGTCAGCGTGTGTGCGAGACAGGCCAAACATTACAGGCTGGACAATTATACCATTCAGTTGTGGAGTGACCCAGAATAACGCACCCTGCTCGGCTAATCAGAAAATCACGTGAACAGCGCGTGATGGATTTTTATTTTTGGAAAATGCTATTCCATTCCTTCATCTGAATCTGAATACATTTTATGTAGGAATGCTCACGCATTCTGTCGTCCGGAGAGAGTTAAGGCTCAAGATCCCATAGCCTTTTTCAGTCACCAGGGCAGTGATTTCATACCCACTGTGAATGGGGCTCAGCATAGGAAAGCGGGACCACATTCCTCTCCTTCCACTGCTTTCAACCTTCCCCAGTCAGGTACCCATCACACCTGGGTGGAGTGAGGAAAATCAGAGTAAAGTACCTTTCCCCAAACACACGACACTATGCACAAAGGGGGCCTTGAACCCTGACCACTGGTGTACACTGGGTCACAGGTCCAACGCCTAACCTGTATCTGCCACAACATCTCATATAATATCATCATCTATGAAGAAAAGAACCAAAAGGCAGTTTTCCAGAGTGTCCAAAACAGTGATTATGACAATGATGACATGGATATATGATGCCAGTCCTCATTCAGAGACCAAGCTAAGTGCTTTACAAACTCAGGGGTCATTTGTACAGCAGGCTGCCTACCTGGGTAGAGCCGACTAATGGCTGCCATTGGGTGCTCATCATTCGTTTCCTGTGTCATTCAATCAGGTTTCAGGCACGGACACATACACACTCAGGACAGACATGAAACAGTACAGATGACAAAAGCTACCGACCGAATCTGGAGTCTCCCAGCAGCATGCAGCGCTCGTTTTCCACACTGCTGCACCCGTCCTCTTTGGTCTCGTCCAGAAAACTCTTGCTGTTGTTCATCTTCTTGCTGCTACACCGCCGTCTGAATCAAAATGGACAACAAAAATATTTTTTTAAACAAAAAAAAGTTCTGCCTATATATTAATTTGATGTAGAATAAGCATTATAATATTACAAGGAATCAATCCGTGATCAATATTTATTGTTCTGCCTGAATCATTTTGATGAGGAATGATTCATATTCAGAGCAATATAATACTGTAACTTTCCAAAGTACAAATTATATTTGTATGTGTAAACCTTTGAATGAAAAAAACCTTTAAGAGGGGTAAAGGGGTGCGGGAGGGGATGAGGGTGAAGGAGGGAAGGGGGAGGTAATCATAGTCGAAGCAGAACAAAAGACAAACACCGGAAGAAAAAAAAATTAAGGTAAAAAATATATAAAAATCGACTGACGAATGAAATCTGGGGTTGTTTGTGAGATACAACTTTCCACATCCACGCAATTCTTTGATCGAGCCTTTAAATCTGAGGGCTTTGTCATTTTGCTGTTTTGAACTGTGTGTTTGAAGGTAAGCAGAAATAATGCTTTACTGAATGAAGGAAAAGCCTGTATACCTTAGTAAGCAGTTCAAAAGAATGCTTCCAACAAGCAGAAATGATGCTGTGATTAAGACAATATGGTGCAAAGCCACAGACGTAGCAAAAGTTATTTTCATTGTTATCATCTTTTCTGCCCTGAAAGTTTATCTTAAAAAGATATATGCTTAACTCTCTGCACTGTCCTTTTTAAAATCTATTTCTTTTGATTATCATATTTCTTTTTAATAATAATAATGAATATTTAGACGCCCTATCTCTGGAGAGCCCAGAGTGTTTACAAATACAATTACACATACATGCATTGATGCAGATACACTTCACAACATTCATTTGCCTTTATGCATCACAAAATAAACAGGTCACACACACACACACACACACACACACACCAGGCATTCATACTGATACAGCCCCATTCCTCTCTCCACCCACCAACAATCGCAGACAGACACACAGGGCGGGAAAACTAATCATAACAACTGTGGAAAAGGTGAGTTTTGAGAGCTGATTTCAATGAGGACAAAGACTGAGGGCAAAGGACAGAATAAGGGAGTTTGTTCTAGATGACAGGTCCAATGAAAGAGAAAGCACGTTCCCCATGGAGTTTCTTTCGCCTGCTTGGTATGCCAAAAATGCGAGTGTCACAGGAGGAACACAGAGACCAAGACAATATAGATCTGGAGGAGTTCCTGAAGATAAGGAGGAGCAGAGCCTGAGATGACATTATAACAAACAGTGACAATCTTGTATTGAATTCTGAAAGAAACAGGAAGCCAGTACAGTTCTGCAAGGAAGGGAGAGATGTGTGTGCCTTGCAGACAAGGCGGGCAGTACAATTCATCACTTTTTGAATTTTTTTTTACAAAAAATCAACAACAATATCTTGGCCCTCTGTGGGAGGTTTGTTAATTCGCTTATGTACCAGTTAACTCTTTCATCTGACAACAGTGACAGGGAAAAAAAACATGTTCACTGTGCACCGCAGCACTGACTACTTGGATTTCCATTACCAAAAAATGAAAAAAGAAAAAAGCTGAACTGATGACAGTCCCTTTTGAGTACCTCTGGACAACAATGATGATGACAACGATGATCAAGATGACCAAAAACGCTCCAATGGCTGCTGCAATGCCAACAGTCCAGGTTGTTGATGCCTCAGTAGTCCTGATCATTGCTGCAACACAGGGAGAGCGTGTCGCTATAATACAGCGCCACCCATTTTTTTTGTGTAATTTTTCCTGTGTGCAGTTTTATTTGTTTTTCCTATTGAAGTGGATTTTTTCTACAGAATTTTGCCAGGGACAACCTCTTTTGTTGCCGTGGGTTCTTTTACGTGTGCTAAGTGCATGCTGCACAAGGGACCTCGGTTTATCGTCTCATCCGAATGACAAGCGTCCAGACCACCACTCAAGGTCTAGTGGAGGGGGAGAAAATATCAGCGGCTGAGCCGTGATTTGAACCAGCGCGCTCTGATTCTCTCGCTTCCTAGGTGGATGCGTTACCTCTAGGCCATCACTCCACATATAGATAGATAGATAGATATTTAGTGTGTATGTGTGAGAAGTTTTCTGAGCATACATGCCTGTGCACATATGTTAATTTCATGAGGAAATTGCTTTAGGGCCTAGAATAGCCTTCAAACAGTAATCAGCAGCTGCTGAGTTTGACGGCAGAACACCTGGGAGTAAGTGGGTGTTTGAGTGGAACAGAAGAAAGAGTTCCACATGTTTAATCAACTGTTTCTGTCTCAAGTGAGTGATTGCAGAGATTGTTGTGTAAAGAATTTTTTATTCAATTCATAAATACAGAAAAGTTCACTTGTGAAGTCTGTTTTGTTCAGTTCATAAATAAGCGAAAGAGACTGCTGTTTGCTTGCAAAATTGTAACAATGAACATTTTATTCATAGCAGTTTTGATGGAGATATCTAGCCTGAATATCCAGCCTGTATGCAGTGGATTATATCAGAGACTGACACGACTGACTATCATACAAAAAAATGTGTGCATTTGCGTGTGTGTGTGCACATGTGTATTCTTATATAGGCGTGTGTGAGCATGTGCATGCATTCTTGTGTGCTTTGTGTCTCTCTGACATGTTATTGTAAGGCGCTTTGAGAGGCTTGAAAACATCATATAAATGCATTATCACTATCATTGTAAATAATCAATAAAGATTCTTCTTCTTCTCATTATCATGATTCATTATCAGCCAGCAACAGGAAGGAAAGCAAGGGGGTGGAGACTGACCTGTGCGACAGGTGTGTCCGGTGTAGCCATCAGCACAGCCGTACAGACAGTAGCCGTACGCCTTGTCACAGGTGGTGTTGTCTCTGCAGGCCCCACACTTCTGGGTACACCCCTTCCCGTAGAACTGATCAGGACACGCTGCAAAAGTCCCCATCAAATGCTGATGCTCACAAAAAACAAGAACCCTGTGACAGGCTCTGAGGTCCTTTCTTTCATGCCCTGCTCTCATGGTGACCTCAGTTTCAATCCACTTCCACCTCAGTCCCTGGGGTGTGAGTGCGGTCAGTCTTCACTGTCAGCACATTCATGGGGGACTGTCACTGGAGGGATGGAGTGGTGGTCTCCACTCGGGCGCAATAGCCGAGTGGTTAAAGCGTTGGACTGTCAATCTGTGGGTCCCGGGTTCGAATCACAGTGACGGCGCCTGGTGGGTGAAGGGTGGAGATTTTTACGATCTCCCAGGTCAACATATGTGCAGACCTGCTAGTGCCTGAACCCCCTTCGTGTGTATACGCAAGCAGAAGATCAAATACGCACGTTAAAGATCCTGTAATCCATGTCAGCGTTCGGTGGGTTATGGAAACAAGAACATACCCAGGATGCACACTCCCGAAAACGGAGTATGGCTGCCTACATGGCGGGGTAAAAACGGTCATACATGTAAAAGCCCACTCGTATGCATACGAGTGAACGTGGGAGTTGCAGCCCACGAACGCAGAAGAAGAAGAAGTCTCCACTCTGGAAGGTGGGGTTGTGTGGGAGGGGGGAAAGGGTGACGGGGGGTGGGGGTGGGGGGGCCTCACTAAGACTAGCTTAATGACAAAGTGATTATTGTCCTCAGTAGGGGGGCTTAGTATGTGGTGTCCCACGTATGTTTAAATCAGAAGAGGCCCAACTGAATGCCACCGAAGTGACTCAGCAGCAGTGCAGGGTTTCCTCTGGTGTGTGGCCTCCAGGCAATCTAACATGGTTCCCTGTGGACTGCTAACATGGTTCCCTGCTGGGATTTTGACAGACGACGCCAGGTGTAGCTAAGTATGGGGGACTCCGATTTTAGATTGAGCGTTGTGGGGGTAATGCCATTGAAATGAAGCAAGATGACAGGGCAGCAGAAAACAAAACAAAAAAAACCAAAAAAAACAACCATACAGCTCACAGCTGAAAATGCTGCAGCAGTGGTGTAACAGTACAGTAGATAGCAGATTTATTTTATGATACCTGTCTGGTTATATATGACCCCCCTCTCCTTCCTGCATTTCAGTTTTACTTTTTTGTTTTTGTTTTTTTAATCAGCAGGAATCATATACAAACGATGAATGCTTTGCCTCTTTCAATTTTATTTTTTAATATAATGAATACCATCTTGTATTCTATTTCTGGTTCATGTTCTATTTCAAAATAAGAATATTTTTTTTGTCTTTCAAGTAAGCATCATGAACACCAGATTATAACATTTTCAAACACGCTTTAAGTACACACTGTTAAGCACAAGATACTTGTCTTCTTTCTTTCCTTTTTGTAAACAGAGTCTATGTTTTAACCCGGTGTTCGGATGTCTGTGTGTGTGTGTGTGTGTGTGTGGTAAACTTTAACATTGACATTTTCTCTGCAAATACTTTGTCAGTTGACACTAAATTTGGCATAAAAATAGGAAAAATTCAGTTCTTTCCAGTCATCTTATTTAAAACAATATTGCACCTTTGGAATGGGCACAAAAAAATAAAAAAGAAGCCTAATTATATGCAAACTGCATTTACTGTTATATTTATATTTTTTGTA
Source organism: Babylonia areolata (assembly GCF_041734735.1). Lineage (NCBI taxonomy): Eukaryota > Metazoa > Mollusca > Gastropoda > Neogastropoda > Buccinidae > Babylonia > Babylonia areolata. The sequence goes on from NC_134878.1 coordinate 47,792,806, forward strand.
TTCTCTACACTTGGCACTTTGACCTCTTATTCTGACACAACAACAAGAGGAGTCATTATTATCATCTTTTGTTCAAACAGGAACTTCTTTTGCTAAGCATGGAATTTTTTAAAATTTTGCAAGCGTTTTGGTGCAGATAGTAAAAAAGGGAAATTACTCTGTAATTAATGCTAGGGGACGTAATTTATCACAAGTGAGTCTTGAAGGCCTTGCCTCTCTTGTTTCTAATTGCAATATTTAAAAATCAACATTTTCAAAGAAAAAAAAAATCAACTGTATTCATTTCATGTCAAAACTATTGAACACTTTCTTAACAGATACTTGAGAAAAAAAACAAAAACAAAACAAAAAACGATCCCTTCCAATCAGCTGACTTACATTTATCACAACCATCGCCATAGTAACCAGCTTTACAGCCGCTGTCACAGACGCCGGTCTCATGATGACAACTTTCCCCATCCTTACAGTAACCGCAGCGCCCAGAACAGTGCAGTCCAAACCTCATTCTGTCGCACTCTGCAACACACACACACACACAGCAATGATTCCCCATGGTCATCACTCCATCAGAAAATGATTCCCCATGGTGATCACTCCATCAGAAAATGATTCCCCATGGTGATCACTCCATCAGAAAATGACTCCCCATGGTGACTGCTCTATCACACAATGATTCCCCATGGTGATCGCTCCATCACACAATGATTCCCCATGGTGATCGCTCCATCAGACAATGATTCCCCATGGTGATCACTCCATCAGACAATGATTCCCCATGGTGATTGCTCTATCAGACAATGATTCCCCATGGTGATCACTCCATCAGACAATGATTCCCCATGGTGATTGCTCTATCAGACAATGATTCCCCATGGTGATCACTCCATCAGACAATGATTCCCCATGGGTGATCACTCCATCAGACAATGATTCCCCATGGTGATCACTCCATCACACAATGATTCCCCATGGTGATAACTCCATCAGACAATGATTCCCCATGGTGATCGCTCCATCAGACAATGATTCCCCATGGTGATTGCTCCATCAGACAATGATTCCCCAATGTAATGTTCATTTGACAACTGTTCAAAACTTCATTCTGTCTCACTCTACAACACACATACAACAATGATTCCCCATGGTGATCGCTCCATCAGACAATGATTCCCCATTCCCCATGGTGATCGCTCCATCACACAATGATTCCCCATGGTGATCGCTCCATCACACAATGATTCCCCATGGTGATTGCTCCATCAGACAATGATTCCCCATGGTGATCGCTCCATCAGACAATGATTCCCCAATGTAATGTTGATTAGACAACTGTTCAAAACCTCATTCTGTCGCACTCTGCAACACACACACATACAACAATGATTCCCCATGGTAATCACTTGATTAGAGAACAATGATTCCCCATGGTGATTGCTCCATTAGACAACAATGATTCCCCATGGTGATTGCTCCATTAGACAACGATTCCCCATGGTGATTGCTCCATTAGACAACAATGATTCCCCATGGTGATTGCTCCATTAGACAACTATGATTCCCCATGGTGATTGCTCCATTAGACAACATGGTGATTGCTCCATTAGATAACAATGATTCCCCATGGTGATTGCTCCATCAGACAATGATTCCCCATGGTGTTTGCTCCATCAGACAATGATTCCCCATGGGTGATTGCTCCATTAGACAACATGGTGATTGCTCCATTAGATAAAAATGATTCCCCATGGTGATCACTCATTAGACAACAATGATTCCCCATGGTGATTGCTCCATTAGACAACAATGATTCCCCATGGTGATCGCTCCATCAGACAACATGGTGATTGCTCCATTAGACAACAATGATTCCCCATGGTGATTGCTCCATTAGACAACAATGATTCCCCATGGTGATCGCTCCATCAGACAATGATTCCCCAATGTAATGTTCATTAGACAACTGTTCAAAACTTTATTATGTCGCACTCTGCAACATACATACATACACACAATGATTCCCCATGGTGATCACTCGATTAGAGAACAATGATTTCCCATGGTGATCACTTGATTAGAGAACAATGGTTCCCCAAGGTGATTGCTCCATTAGACAATGATTCCCCATGGTGATCAATCCATTAGAGAACGATTCCCCATGCTGACTGCTCATTAGACAACAATGATTCCCCATGGTGACTGCTCCATTAGACAACAATGATTCCCCAAGGTGATTGCTCCATTAGACAATGATTCCCCATGGTGATTGCTCCATTAAATATGGTGATTGCTCCATTAGACAACATGGTGATTGCTCCATTAGACAACAATGATTCCCCAATGTAACAGTTCACTAGGCAACAACTGTTTCCCATTGTAATGGCTCATTGGACAACAATGATTCCCCACTGTAGTAATGGCTTGTTAGACAACAAGGATTCCCTATTGAAATGGTTTATCAGATGATAATGATTCCCAACCATAATGGTTATTAGACAACAATGATTGTCTACTGTAATGGTTCACTGGACAACAATGATTCCCTATATTGTAATGGTTCAATGGTCAACCATTCCCTACTATAGCGTCTCATTATACAGTGATTCCCTACTGTAATGGCTTGTTAGACAACAATGATAACCCATTGTAATAGTTCATTAGACAATGCACACACACACACACACACATTCAAACACACGCAAACACACACACGAAAACACACACATGCACAATAACACACATCAAACACAGTAATATACACACATGCACGATGCATACACAGTAACACACATGTACACAGTAACACACACACACACACTTATTCAAACACACACATGTGCGGACACACAGACAGACAAACACACACACAAACAAAAGTACCCACACACGCCCCTCCCCACATACAAACACACACACGCACACACACACACACAAACACACTTGCAACCTCCCGCCCACACACAAACACACACACTTGCACCCCTCCTCCCCCCACCCCCACACAATTAAACATACACACACATACACATGACACTCCTCCCCCCCCACACACACACACACCAGCCCCCACCCCAACTCCCCCCCCACCCCCCCGCACTCCCCGATCACCCATCCGCACCCCACACACATCGCGACTCACTTGTTTTACAGGTGGGATCGGAGGAGTCGTAGCCTGCAGCACAGCCACGCAGACACTTGCCAGAGACGGGGTCGCAAGTGTCGCCGAACTTACACTTCCCACAGAAAAAGGCACAGTTCCGACCGAACCTCCGAGGCTTGCACTCTGAAAACCCATCACCACAGTGAGACCCACCCTGCATGCAGCAAGCTGTGTGATGGAAAGTCTGGCAAAGCTTGGAGCTCAACAATTCTTCTACTGTTCTCTCGGAAACCATCAAACCCGAAAACAACAAAACTAAATGGTTTTCAGAAATTTCATATATGTTTTCCAAGACCACTCACTCAACATTATTGCAGCATTACCTGATGTAAATGTAACCCGAAACAAAAAAAACAAAAAAAATCATACACACACACACACACACACACACACACAAGAAAAAACAAGGGGAAGATGGTCAGTGACATTAACGTTCACACAATTAAGATCCTTTCTTTCCTTTCTAATTTACTCTGGTAGTGATTTACTTTGCAGATATGACCTTTTTATGTACGTGCAGTGAGTGTGTGTGTGTGTGTGTGTGTGTGTGTAAGTGTGTGTGTGTGTGTGTGTGTGTGTGTTTGTGTCTTTGCGTTTGAGCTTGTGTGCATGCATACCTGTCTGATTCGGCATCTATGTGTGTGTATGTGTGACAAATTATGAGATATCAATTCTTTCCCCATGAACAAAATACAAACACACATTTAATATCAATAATGTCCCATTAAAAAAACAACAACTGTTCACCTTTTGGTTCAGTGATGAGACGTACACATGCATACATGCACGCACACACAAACACACACACACACACACAAACTACTCTCTTATCTGACTCACTCTCAGAGCAGAAGTATCCGGAGAAGCCACGTCGACATCCACTCAGACACTCCCCTGTTTCTGGGTTGCAATCATTGTTGTGACAGTTGTCACAGCTATGCTGACAACCAATGCCATACATGCCCTTCTTACACACTGAAAAAAACACAGATACAAAAGAGAACGCATCTTTCACTGTGATCAGCCGGACAGCTCTGGTTTGGAATTCCCCCCCATTTTCCATTTGAAAAATCAGTAATTCACAGGCTCTCAAGAACAGTTCCTTCACACAATGCTCGGGACAGTGACCTGTCAGTCTTAAGAGACTATGGGGTTGCACTCTGGGTGGTGATTGATACAGCATCTTGTGTGCCTCTCAAGACTAGTTCCTACATCCAACACCATGCATGCAACTGTATATAATCAAACTCTTGCAGAAGAAGTGCATGACCAAAAAACAAAAAACAAAAAAGAAAAAACAATCACCAACGCTATGCATGCAACTGTATATACACACACTCTTGCAGACAACTGCTGCCCACCCAGATTGTTATTATCATTATTTGTATTTGTATTTCTTTTTATCACAACAGATTTCTCTGGGTGAAATTTGGGCTGCTCTCCCCATGGAGAGCGTGTCACTACACTACAGTGCCACCCATTTTTTGGTATTTTTTCCTGCGTGCAGTTTTATTTGTTTTTCCTATCAAAGTGGATTTTTCTACAGAATTTTGCCAGGAACAACCCTTTTGTTGCCGTGGGTTCTTTTACGTGCACTAAGTGCATGCTGCACATGGGACCTCGGTTTATCATCTCATCCGAATGACTAGCGTCCAGACCACCACTCAATGTCTGGTGGAGGGGGAGAAAATATCAGCAGCTCAGCTGTGATTCGAACCAGCATGCTCAGATTCTCTTGCTTCCTAGGCGGACGCGTTACCTCTAGGCCATCACTCCACGGTTATTATCATCATTATCACCATTACTACATTAAGAACAGCACTAACCTGTCTGACAACTGCTGCCCACCCAGCCAGGGGCACACCCAGACTGACAGCGACCACTGCGAGAATGACAAACTTCTATCTCGTTTCGGCAGTGGCACTGGTACTTGCAGTTCTGTCCAAAAAGGTACTTGGGACAATCTGAAACACACGCACAATAAAAAGGGGTTCGGGGGTGGATCAACGGAAAGATTTGCTCAAATCACATAGGGGTGATTAAACACATCCTTTTTTTTTTAATTCATTCACTGCTTAACCCAAATTTGAAACAGTTCATATAGCTAGCTGCTCCGGATGACAAGAGGATGAACAAAAGACAAAAAAAACATTTTAAGTTTATGCGAGATTCAAGAATAACATCTGACTTTGACCTTTCAAATGTGTGTGTGTGTGTGTGTGTGTTTGCCCATGTGTGTGTGTGTGTGTGTGTGTGTTAGGGGGAAGGGTGTGTGTGTGTGTGTGCGTGTTAGAGGGAAGTGTGTGTGTGTGTGTGTGTGTGTGTGTGTGTGTGTGTGTGTGTGTGTGTTAGGGGGAAGGGTGTGTGTGTGTGAGCATGCATTCTGCACAACACTGAGAAAATGACAGAGACAGAGGGAACAGTGTGAAAGAAAGACACTGACTGAAAGTGTACATTAAATAAAGAAAAAAAAAGACACTGACTGAAAGTGTCCATTAAATAAAGAAAAAAAAAGACACTGACTGAAAGTGTACATTAAATAAAGAAAAAAAAAGAACACTGACTGAAAGTGTACATTAAATAAAGAAAAAAAAAGAACACTGACTGAAAACGTCCAATATATATATATATATATATATATATATATATATATATATATATATATATATATATATATATAAAGGTCTCAGTTCCTGATAAAGTTTTATGCGTGAACCTGAATTCAAAAACTTTGAGAGGAACTGTATTCTATCTGATGTGTAATGTTCATCACACATACAACACTACAAGTAAATCTTCAAACAAATACAACGTGTGGCTCTGTGTCTCTGTGTTTACTGCCTGATTCTGTATTGCAAGGACCGCTGCCTGTTTTTCTGTGAACATCTTCACTGCATTTCTGAGATTTTTTTTTTTTATAATTTTTTTAATATTGTTTACACAACCTAAAATCTTGTTTGCAGATCTTTACCCAATATGGTGAGCTAGTTTCCCTTCATTTATTCTATAACTGTATAAGCAGAGCTACATCTGTTTTTATCACGGCCTCAAGGTCAACTTGAGGCACCTGATATGAGAAGGTATTAAAGAGTGCACAATCCTGTTCACAAACACACACAAAAGAAAAAAAAGAAAAAGAAGAAGAAAGCACACACACACACACATTCTGTTTCTATCGCCCTCCTACACTCACCCCCCCCCCTCCCTGCCCCCTCCCATCCCCCTGACCCCAGCCCCCCCACCACACACACATACACAATGCATGTATGTGCACCCATACCCACATACATCTGTGTACACACGTCTCACTGTCGCTGCCAATCCAGAAGACCCACCCCCACCCCCCACCCCTAAACCCCACCCCCACGTCCCCAAAGGACAACTACTGGTAAAACTGAGCCCAGAGCTGAGTACAGACGGAGCCATGGCATTTGCCGGTGTGGCTGTCAGGAAAGGCTGTCATTCCCACTGGACAAGTGTGGGTCTTCCCGATAATTGTGTAAGACTGACACGAGTCCTCCTCCGGGAGCATGGTACGCAGAACAGACCAAGGTCCATGACCATGAACTCTGTCACCATCATTATTATTGATACTTATATTGCACCTACCCTCCACCAGAGACCACGTTTCCAAGCGGTTTTTTTTACAAACATGGGAGTGATTTGCACAACAGGCTGCCTACCTGGGTAGAGCCGACTGACAGCTGCCTTTACTAGGCGCTCATCATTCGTTTCCCATGTCATTCAGTCAGGCTTAAGTTACTCATGCACACGCACACATGCACACACACACATACACACACACACAAACACACACACACACATACACAAAACAAAACAAAAAAAACACACCAAAAAAACACACCTACATGTATATTAGAGTGGATCTTACTACAAATTGTTTTGCCAGGGACTTTTTACTTAGCCAAGGAACAGGCCAACGCCTATGACACTGCACTTTACACTTAATCAGGGAACAGACCAACATGTATGACAGTGACCTTTACATTTAACCAGGGAATAGACCAACATGTATGACAGTTACCATTACACTTAACCAGGGAACAGACCAACGCTTATGACAGTGCACTTTACATTTGACCAGGGAACAGACCATAGTGTTTGACAGCGAACTTTACACTTAACCAGGGAACAGGCCAAAGTGTATGACGCTGTGTTTTACACTTAACCAGCGAACAGACCATAGTGTATGACAGTGAAGTTTACACTTAACCAGGGAACAGACCATTGTGTATGACGCTGAGTTTTACACTAAACCAAGGAACAGG
>NC_134878.1:47805251-47847751 GCF_041734735.1 Babylonia areolata
CGCTCACCTAAAACAGAATCTTTTTATTTCATTTAATCCAATCAAATATAAGTTTGTAAATGCTATTCAAACTGGAAGCATTCATTTTTGTCAAATCTATAATCACCTTACATATACCCTAATATTCAGACAATATATCTCACTGATTAACTGGCAATATTCAGAACATAGATATGAAGAAGGTATGACTGATCATGACACCAAAAGAGCCCACAACCATACGCAAAACAAGAGTAATTAAAGCAGAGCAGGTAAATACTGTTTGTGTAATGACTGGCCAATGAAACTGTTCAGCTGAGAGTTCGACCTTGACATCAGTGTAATGAATTTCAAGACAGGCAAACTCTCCCAAGGCTTCAGCCCTCACTTCAAGAGAAGATGATTTCAGACTGCAGGCTGACGGGCACAACAGCCGAGTGGTTAAAGTGTTGGGCTTTCAATCTGGGGGGTCCCGGGTTTGAATCCCACTCACAGCGCCTGGTGGGTAAAGTGTGGAGATTTTTCCGATCTCCCAGGCCAACAGATGTGCAGACCTGCTAGTGCCTGAACCCTCTTCATAAGTATACGTATGCAGAAGATCAAATACGCGCATTAAAGATCCTGTAATCCATGTCAGCGTTCAGTGGGTTATGGAAACAAGAACATACCTGGCATTCACCCTCCTCCATGAAAACAGATGCATGACTGCTGACATGGTGGGGTTTAAAATGATCAAACACGTAAAAGCCCACTTGTGAAAACATCTGAGCGAATGTGGGTGTCGTAGCCCACGAAGAAGAGGAAGAAGAAGAAGACTGCAGGCCTTGGAGAAACAGCAGGCGAGGTACTCACACACATCCCCAGTAATGTGCGGGTCATCAGCTGAACAATTAATGCTAAGCTGGAGAGGGAGTCTTCATGCCGCAAACCTTCAACTTAATTCTAACTTGGTCAGTGAAGAGCCGTTTCCATCCATTTCCTTTTCCGTTTCTTAACGAAGTACACATTGCACTCAGACAAATCCATATACGCTACACCACACCTGCAAGGTAAATGCCTGACCAGCAGCAAAACCCAAAACTTTAGTCAGACCTTGAGTGCATGTATTCATTCATATATATATATATATATACTTGCATACCTATCAAAGTGAACGTCTTCGACAGAATTTGTCAGAGGACAATATTTTTGTTACCATGGGTTCCCAGACACGGTTAGATTTTCCAGTCAAACTTGGGAGAAAGGGCGAAAGCGAGAAACAAACCCTAACGTTCATGGACACTGTGTGTGTGTGTGTGTGTGTGTGCTGTGTGTGTGTGTGTGTGTGTGTGTGTGTTGTGTGTGTGTGTGTGTGTGTGTGTGTGTGTGTGTGTGTGTGTGTGTGTGTGTGTGTGTGTGTGTGTGTTCTGCTTGTCTGTTTCAGTTTTTGTTGGTTTGTTTGTTTGTTTTGTATATACATTATAATGTACTTGTATAATGAAAATGTATTAAACCCCCCCCCCCAAAAACCAAAAAACCTCACACAAAAAAAACTTGCCCTATGCAAACCTCACTGGACCATTTGACGTTGATATCAGATACACTGAGGCAACGTGGCAGAATCAGTTTGGCACTGGACTTCACCAGTGTTCACCAGGGATCAGGGTTTGAGGACCCCTTTAAAGCATGACGTTGTGTCTGTGGGACAGGAACTCTACTCCAGGTTTCCTCACTCCAACCAGAGCAAGTGAAAGGGTCACCAAGACATGGAACAGTCTCCCAGACGAAGTGGTCTTGGCACCGTCAGTGAATGCCTTCAAGAACAGACTGGATGTCTACTGGAAGAACAAGCCAGACAAGTACAATCCGTCTTGCCAATAAGCCACGCATGCAAAGTTTAGTATGTACAACTGATGACCCACACGGAGCGATGAACAGGTCTTTGGACCTTAAACATCGTACAGTTCAAGTTCAAGTGGGTACCTGACTTCAGGTGGGGAAGGTTAAAATGGTGGTGGAAGGAGAGGACTGGGCCCCGCCTTCCTATGCTGATCCCATGACACATGTGGGTATGAATTCACTGCCCCTGATGGCCGTAACAGCCTACAGGACCTTTAACCTGTAGATGTGGGGAAAGTGGGAGGGGAGAGAAGGGGGGAGCAGCTGTCAGGGATAAACTGTCAGTTTCAGTTTCAGTTTCACTTTCTCAAGGAGGCGTCACTGCGTTCGGACAAATCCATACACGCTACACCACATCTGTTGAGCAGATGCCTGACCAGCAGCATAACCCAACGCGCTTAGTCAGGCCTTGAGTGCATGCTTACATATTTGTGTACCTATGAAAGTGGATTTCATTTTACGTAATTTCGCCAGAGGACAACACTCTCGTTGCCATGGGTTCTTTTTCAGTGCGCCAAGTGCGTGCTGCACACGGGACCTCGGTTTATCGTCTCATCCGAAAGACTAGATGCTCAGTTTGATTTTCCAGTCAAACTTAGGAGAAAGGGCGAGAGCGGGATTCGAACCCACACCCTCACGGACTCTCTGTATTGGCAGCTGAGCGTCTTAACCATTCTGCCACCTTCCTCCACTGTCAGTGAATGGGTACCTGACTTTGGAAGGGGAATTAAAAAAACCCAAAAAAACCCCACCTCCTCCCAAGATAGCGTCCCTTCCCTGCCTCTTCCTTGTCTTAGTTTCTCCAGTTTTAGAGTTACGTATGCTTGTGAATGACTGGTGCGAAAGCACTTTAATTTGTATCTGCACAAAATTTAGCACTATATATAACTCATTATCATGAAAAAAAAAAAAAAAACCCCAGAGGGCTGGGCACCACATATCTACACCAAGCCCTCGACATAGCAGACATATATATGAACTCACTACCCCAATGGTTGTGAAAGGGCTACAGGACCTTTTAAACCTTTGAACTGTAACATAAGCTACATACTGAACAGGCAGTGAGGTCCATAGCTGTCGTTGTTGCATCCTGCCTCGCACTGTCCCGTCACCTCGTCGCACCTGCTGTTGCTGCCTGTCTTACACCGACACTCCACATTGCACTTCCAGCCAAACTTCCCAGGTGGGCAACCTGAAATGATATTATTAATCATGATAACAACAATGAGACTGCTACCACTACAACTAACTATCGAAACAAAATAGTAATATATAGTAATAATAATATCATTATCATCATTGATGATAAAAAGAATGATAATAATAATAATGATTACAATGAATAAGATGAAGAAGAAGATACAGCTCTCAAACAGCACAAACTCCCCATATGCTGTGCTCTAAGTGCCTCCCATGAAACGATATACAGTATATAATGACACACAATGACACGCAGAATAATGATATTTAAGAACACACACAGAATGAAAAATATATATAAAACATTCCAAAACAATAACACGTGCACTCACACAAAACACATACATATATACATACTCACAGAACACACATGCAAGTACACACACAGAACACACACAAATGTATGCACACAGAACACACATGCACACACACTGAACACCAACCCCAAACATACCACACGAAGACTTCAATAGAGGTACAATTTTTTTTTTTAAGGGCATACAATCAAATGACTATGCTTCATTACGATCACAGACCATGTTGAATAGACACATGCTGTTCACCACTGCTACTCAGAGAAATAAACAAAGCATAGAAACTAGTTATACTCAGCTCATCTCCTGTGTTCACAGGTAACAATTCTCGTTTTTATTTTACCAAATAAACACATCTACAAGTGGAATCATACGTGTTTGACCATTTCTTTTTCGCCATTTAGGCAGCCATGCTCCTGTTTCCGGGGTATAAATACTGGATATACCCCAGTATTGTTCTAATGTCAAGTGCATATGCTTTAGTAACCTGACAATTGAGTATATAATTTTTCACTGTAGCTTGATGAAGCCTTTTGTACACGAAAGTGTGTCTTCACAAGTGACTGAGAACGTTGATGTTTTTGACTTTTTGCATTCATTATCAGTTGTTTCGCTTGTCAGTTTAACGACTTCTCTTTTACGAAGTCCTTTAAGTAATTTCCTGTAACTGTATTTAGAGGGGTTTTTTTTTGTTGTTTTTTTTTCCAAATTTCACCCACATTTTTACCCTCATTTGCCCAGTTTCCCCCAACCCTCCATTCATCCACATCTCCCACCCCTTCTAACCGATAATACTCAGATGTATTCATAAATACTTTAACAAAATGCCTTCAATCACCGATATGTGTGACGGGACATTAAACAAAATCCCTTCCCATAAGCCACAGAACGCTGACATGGATTACAGGATCTTCTAACAACTGGCTTCAAGCTTCTGCATCAGTTGATGTGTGTACACACAAAGAGGATTAGGGCACTAGCCTGTCTGTGCATGACCAAGAAGAATGGAAATACATATCTCCATCCAGCCTGAACCCACCAGGTACCACAACCGTGATTTGGAACCAGAACTTCAGACTGAAAGTCCAATGTTCAAATCACTCAGCTATAGTATTCCACCAGTCACTCGGCTGATTAACTTGCACGGATACCAAAACTACTCAACATGATTTAAATGGAGGTGCAATTGTAATTTAGCATTCTTGATTTATGTAGATTAATCTCTTTGTCTACCCAAATGACAAAAGTCTGGTCCCACGCCACTTGAACACGATGGCTAGACCATACCAAGATTATTGGGTAAACAATGGACCTGCTTGAATCATTAAGATTCTTACACATCTCTTTTGTCTGAAATATTAAATAATATTTTTTTGTTTTTAGTTCTATACAATGCACACATTTTTTCAATGGTCTTGGTAATATTCTACACACACACACACACACACACACACACACACACAAATATACTTGCATGCACGCACACACACACACACACACAGAGTCATCCCTACAGCACTCAAACACACACACACACAAAACTCTCACACACACAACACACACACACACACTAATCACAGAACATGACCCAAATTCCTTTGGCTTCCAAGTTCAACATTTCACCATGTTAGCAATTGATAGCAACCTAAACTTTGGGTCGCAACTAGAAAATAGCCAACATCCCTCCAGTTTCAACCGTCACTCAGAGCACAGACACTGAAGTAATTTTCAGCTGTCTGCTTTCGACAGTCTCACTTAAGCACATGTGCTTATACTAGGTGTAGTTGAAGCCTTGTATAACAAGGGGCCATTTCCGTTGAGAGGGCTGTATACAAATGTAGGAGATACAAGTGCAAACAGTCCACCAAACCTAAACAGCTGGTGTGCTGCTGCCAGCATGGGCAACTAAACTATTTCCTCCACTTTCTTTTTTTAAACTGCGATGTTAAGTACACAGCTATTACAGGTATTAGTCATCAAGATAGTCATGACTGTCTCCACAACCAAATCAGACAATGCTTGAGTGAGTGAGTGGGTGAGTGAATGACTAAGCGAGAGGGAGAGAGAGAAAGAGGAGACAGAGTATGTGAAAGTGTGTGCTCAAGTGAATTAAAGTATGACCATGATGAAGCAAGCATGCATTCATGCCCTCATGTATGTGTGAGTGTATGTGTGCGTGTGCATGCATGCATGTGCATGTTTGCCTGTATGTGTGCGTGTATGCTTGCAGGCCCATCTCAGCATAATTATTAGTGATTAAACTTCCAAACTGTCAAAAGTACAGTGATCTACCAAATTTCAATTCCAGCACGCATGCCTGAATATGACTGTGTGTGTGTTTTGTTGGTGTATGTGTATACATATATATATATTTATATATATACACATATATATGTGTGTGTGCATGTGTGTGTGTGTGTGTGTGTGTGTGTGTGTGTGTGTGTGTGTGTGTGTGAGCATGCGGGTGCATGAGTGTATGCGTGCGTGTGTGTCAAATAATGGAAAGGTGATATTTTATCAGGTTTGGTTTGTTTTGACTCTGCTGTGTGTTTTTGTTATGTGTATACTATACAGTATATGCCCAATTTCACTGTCATTCTTTGATTCTTATATATATATATATATATATATATATATATATATATATATATATATATATATAAACTTGCAAACAGATAGATGAAATATGAAATGCTAAACAAACAAACAAACAAACAAAAACAGGCAAAAGCTGAAACAGACTGGAAGGATATATGGATATATAGAAAACAAAAGGAAAAATACAGGAAAACAAGAAAGCAATAGGAAAAAAAAAGAGAAAAAAGGCACACAATTGCCTGAGGGCCATGAGCATATAAAATGTATAAGTGAAAGGCACCCCTGGTGCCCTGTTGGGAGTGGGCATGGATGGGCATCCACACACATCTTACTGGGTGAAAATGTTCAAACTGTGTGTGTGTGTGTGTGTGTGTGTATGTGTGTGTGTGTCCATATGTCTGTGTGTGTGTGTGTGTGTGTGTGTGTGTGTGAGAGAGAGAGAGAGAGAGAGAGAGAGAGAGAGAGAGAGAAAGAGAAAGAGAGACAGTGGGAGGGGGGGAGGAAGAAAAAGTACTTGTGTGTGAATGCTTTAAAAAGATTGTAAATTGATGCCTCAGCAGACAAGTTTTTAAGACAGAGAAAGAAACAGAGAGATTGACAGGCAGACAGACTGAGAGGCAGAGAGAGAGAGAGATTTGTGTGTGTGTGTGTGTGTGTGTGTGTGTGTGTGTGTGTGTGTGTGTGATCTATCTATCTGTGTCTGTCTCACTGTCTGAGTCTGTGTGTAAATGTGAACATATGCAGATGGATGATAAAAAAAAAAAAAAAAAAGATAAAAAAAAAGGCTGAGTTGTTCTTCTTTTCTTCTTTTGCTAACCCATATGGAATTGTGAGCTGGTATTTCTGCAGATGTCTTCCGAATGTTTCCCTTTTGCTGAATCTTTTTTTCCCTTCAGATCTTCTTGTAATCTAATCAAAAAATAAAAACACCCTGAAGAAAGCTTAAACAATCAAATGTTAAAATATTGCTCATGGGTGCATCTAGTGAGTGAGTGAGTGTGTGTGTGTGTGTGTATGTGTGTGTGCGTGCACGCGCGCGCACGCTCCACTGCTTGTCTGTATCACAGTATGTGTGAGGGCCTGTATGTCTGTGTGTGGGTGTATATGTATGTGTCTGTCTGTATGTGTCTGTGTGTGTCAATCAGATTGTGAGTTCATGTGTGTGTGTATATATATATTTCTAGGTGTAAGCACACACATATGAATCATGTCTTATAGTATACATTTATATTATATATGTGTATATTGTTTTCATGATTCCTCGTTACAACCTATACCTATATTTCAGCTGTGAGTTACAATCCGCAGTGCAAGTTTGTCAACATTAGTTCAAAATACTAAGCAAGTTTGATCAGTCAGTTACATAAGACAATTTTCACCAACATATTCTTTTAAATCACTCTATGAGATACATCCTGAAATGACTACACACACACACACACACACACACACACACACACACACCATACACACTTCTCTCTTATATTTTTCATCTTTGTATGTGTTTCCCTTTGTCTTATTCTAAAATGTTTGAATCATAGTTTCTCTTAAAAAAAAGGATAAAAAGATATATATATATATATATATATATATATATATATATATATCATATAACTGGTAGTTAGTTTTTCAAAATTAAGTTGACTTAGTTGCTTCAACATGATAACTGTAATGAATATCAAAGACAAAGTGTATAAATGGTCCAACTTATGCCCAGACTACAAAAATAAAAGCCCAGACAACAAAAATACAAATGTATGGCATATGTTATCAACTGTTTTGAATTCTTTTTTCTTCTAAAAATACTTCAATCTTTTTTTTAATTATTTGATGCTATAGTTTTATTCCACATTACAATTGTACTGCATATTCAATCAAGCCCCAGGATTTTTTTTGTTTTGTTTAATGCATTAATCCTGTCAGTCCAACTGCTTCATCTTATGTTAACTACACTTTACTGCGTCAATCTTTCATTAACAAATTAATGTGTAGTCAAGAGAAAATTACCACCCAAGTGCATGTCCTATTGCACTCTCTCCACCCACAACATTTTGAAAAATAGAATAAAATAAAAACTTTCATTCATGAAAACACCCCATCAAACTCTGTTCTAAAGGTTTCCTGTTTTCTCAGAGAAGTGTAATCCCTTTGAATGTCCGAACATCAGTCAAATGGAGACTTAACCATCGTTGCCAGTTAGGTGTGACACTTGAAATCAAAATCTGAAGGGGGAGAGGATGGTGGTGGTTGTTCACTCTGTCTCAGCTCAACGCGAACGCCCGACAGACAGCTTACAAATTTTATGATAATTCTAATTGGCGAAGGGAAGATGTTATTCTTCTACCACGGAGCTTGATCGAAGTCGCTGAGTTGTGACACCTTAACACAGATTGCACTCTTTGTTTGGCATAACGACTGACTGCGACGTGAGCTTGAGGTGCCACTGCCATGCACGGCATGGTCCATTATTTATTACATCGTTCATGCTCAGTCACTGTCGTCCTGAATTTCCAAAACGCGAAGGGGAGGGGGGGATTCTGACAAGCATGCATCGCTTAATGTATTCATGCATTCGTCCACAATGAAACGCTTACCGCACATAACACCAGACATCAGAGCACAAAGTGTGATGACACAAAACCATGTCCCTGTCCTCTCGGTCGCCATCCTCACATCCAAGTCTCACTGACTACCGTGCGGCCTCTGGAACGCAGGCCAAGTGGACTCACTGGACAAGAAAATAAATTTGAGCGGCGTTCAAGAGTGCAGGCGCCCGCATGGGTTATGAAAGCAGTGCACGAAAGCGGACGCCATCTCTGCAAATTATGCATCGACCGCGTTGCATGTCAGGCGCATGTCACTGCAACGACAGATGTTCACACACAAAGAAATGGGGGAATTCAGTTTGACGGATGATGTGACGGTCTGCTTAGTGTTTGTGTGAATCAAAGAATGGATATAAACATATTCCAGTGAGTTTGATTCACGCCGATTCAATGTTGTTTAACAGACTGAAAATTATCGTAAATTTCAAACGGTACAAAACTTGCACATGGTGTCTAAAACATGATTTCGATGTATTTACAGACAAGATGGGATTTCACCTCTGAATCAGTATATAGGTTAACTTACTTCTGCTAAACTGCCCTTTGTCGTAATCAGTAAAACAACAGTATCACGGTCCTAATTAAATCAGTCGGACTGATCGATTCATGCTACACTATGAGCCACTAAGTATTGAATAACTGACGCCGGGATCAGTTATACATCTTTAACTCAAGCCGCTCTAGATAGATTAATAAGAGTGATTGCATTCTTAACGGCTGACTGATTTATTAAAATCAACATCAAATGAATATAGTTTAACTCAAACTGCTCTGGATAGATTACTGATAACACTGATTGCACTGATACGTACTTGAGTGATTCACTGAGTGAATTATTAAAATCAACATCAAATGAATGATAAGATACGTGATTTTAATTGACTGATAATGAGGTCACAAAGTGAACATCTGGCTCTGTGTGGATGACAGGTTCAGAAAATAATAATGAAAGCCTCACGGTGTCAGTGTAGGAGACTGAGACTCGGACGGAGAGGGAACTGAAGGAGGTGAAGGGGCGGGGAAGGGGGTGGTGCGGGGAAGGGGGAGGGGGGGGGTTCGGAGGTGATCGAGAGGGGATGGCAGCGAATTTTAATTAAGTGATAAAGACTGAACTAGTGAAAGCCGGAATGGAGTGAGGGAAGAGCAGACATGCCGACGGACACTGAATCAGCAAGTTGACGAACAGCCTGACCCGCCGCAGACTGACACATACGCACGCGCGCGCGCGCGCGCGCACACACACACACACACACACACACTCCGACTCGATCAGTGACACACTCGCCGCACGTCAGCAGCCTACATTGCCAAACACACACACACACAAACACACACACACACACACTGACCGGCACACTGACACAACGGCACACACACACACACGGCGCACGCACGCACGCACACACACACACACACACACTGACACACACATTGGCATACTTCAATACACATACGCACACACGCCGGTAAACACAAAAGCCCCCGGCACTGCCACAGGTTCGCCGCGAGAGGAAAAGATCCCCGAGGCCATGAGTGTAGCTGTAAGCATGTTGTTTATACCGCTGTGTTTAGAAAGGCTCATAGACCCATAGATTTAAGGCACAAGCATGGATGCCAGCCACTGAACAGCACGTGTCATATTCAGGACGGATTGTTGTTCCAATTTTGATCTGCAGTGTATCTTCCATCGAACTAATCTTATGCGACTAAGCCGTATCTGTATGTACGATAATACCATATTCCTTGCAGTTTTCTTCTTGTATAAGTAGCTTCACCCTCTGCACCAGTCCTACCCTCTGCCCATTCCTGACAACTTGAATGCCTCCCGGCCCAGAGTGGGTGAAATGGTTATGTTTAAGAGGTGTTTGGGGGTGTTCTTACCATTTTTTTTTCTTTTTTTGCTTCTTTCAGATCACATGATGTAGCTGGCATACAAGTCCACATCTGCGTCTTAAACTGCCAACGTCAGTTTGACTCCCCCCACTGCATCAAGCAGGGGTGTGTGTGTGTGTGTTGGGGAGTGGGGGGGCGGGGGGGTTGACTGAGGGTTTTCAAGTGCTCTGAAATTAGCCTCTACCTGTCTGTCTTGCATTGAAGGATGGGCAAGCAGGTTTTGGTATGGGCCTTAGGAAGCTGTGTTCAATTCTGAGGCACATTTCCGCTCTGAAAACTCCTTTAATAGAGACTGAATAGTTTGCTTCGGTCTCATTCCGATAGCTCTTTGACTCCGAGTTGCAAACGTTATTTGGGCCAGGGGAAGTATATTATTTTTTGTATTTTATCTATTGCTTCATTCAGATAATCTGTTGTGATATCATCATCGGGTCCAGTCAGCATCAGAATTGGTTTGATTCGCCGAATTTCGGTGACGGCGCCTGGTGGGTAAGGGGTGGAGTTTTTCCGATCTCCCAGGTCAACAGGTGCAGACCTGCTAGTGTCTGAACCCCCTTCGTGTGTATACGCTCGCAGAAGATCATGTCAAATACGCACCTTAAAGATCCTGTAATCCATGTCAGCGTTTGGTGGGTTATGGAAACAAGAACATGATACCCAGCATGCACACCCCCGAAAAACGAGTATGGCTGCCAACATGGCGGGTAAATAAATAAAACGGTCATAAACGTGAAATGTTACATGTCAGTCTGGGTGTGTGCGTATGCGTGCCTGAAATCTTGATTGAATAACACAGGAAACGAATGATGAGCGTCCAGTGGCAGCCGTCAGTCGGCTCTAACCACAGGTAGGCAGCCTGTTGTGCAAATTACCCCGTGTTTGTAAAGCGCTTAGAGCTTGGTCTACGACCGAGGATAGGCGCTATATAAGTATCCATATCAATCAATCAATCAATTTATTCACACATTTCTTCTTTTCATCAGCTGAATAAACAACAACAACAACATTTTTTATCACTCTGTTATATGGAACGTTTGAGCAGAGCGGATCCTTTTTCTTCATTTATTTTCAGTTAGGTCTTATCAGAGTCTAGCTTATCTGTGGCCGTCGTTGTGCTGGTTTTTGGGGATGTCGCTGTGCTAGTCTTTCATTCCATACGACGATAGAAATTGCCAGAACTCTATAGAAGTTGCCAGAACTCTATCAATGTTGTGTCATAGCTGAGGGAATCGCATCACCCCCCCCCCCCCCTCCCCCCCCCCCCCCCCCCCCCCCCCCACTTGCTGTCTTTTGCGTCTTGTGTTGACTTTACTTCTTTTTTTTTCTTTTTTTTGTCTCAATTTCTTTGTCAGAAGTAGGTTTTGTTCTTTCTTTTTGCCAAAGTTTGACAGCAGCATGGTTTTCTGTCAGGCTCTCTCACCATGGGGGCTGGATAGTGTGCTTCCGGTCCAGCTTCATTCTTTATTTCTTCGACTTCAAATTTCGATGACATTTGCCTCTCTGTTTTCAAGTTTCCATAGACTGGATTACCAGTACTCTTTCTTCGTGCATTTGAAAGACTATGACTGTGTCGAGATTTATCGGTCTATCTGCACTAGTCCTGGTTTCTTGGAAAAATGAAATATCACAATCAGGTGCTAAATTATCGAGTGTTGAAATGTTCTTTCCCTCGCTAGCGCAATTCCAAGAACTCGCAATTTCAAGGAATGGTTTGTGTTTTTTTAACAGCCGCTCTGCTTTTGTCATCCTGCCACCAAGCACTGACGATCTTTGCCCACCTTTTTAGACTGAGGTAATTCATCTAAATGTAGGAATTGAATACTTCAAACCTCCGCTGCATTGCGGCCATACCCAGCCATCAGGGCTTCGGGGGTCGACCCTGAGAAAATAAATCCTGAGCTGATGGACCCTCTCTCCCCTTGTCAGACATCTTTTGAAGGGAGGACGAGGATCGGGATCTTCGTCCTATTAGATGTCTCAAGTTCTAGGAGAGATCCTGCAGTCACGTTCCTCTCAGAGACGTTTAGTTTTTATTTTGGTCAATAAGCACCACAAAAGGGACATTACAGCTGGCGCCATATCTCGTTCGATCCTTAAGGTCACCCAGAAAGCCCGCGCTCAGGCCAACAGAGAAATTAGCGGCTTGAATCCGAGAGCGCATAAGTGTGGGCCACCGCTGGTATCACCGTAGTTCACTTGGGGTGGGGTGTTGGAGAGGGAGGTGTGGGTGTGGGTGTGTGTGTGTGTGGGGGGGGGGGGGAGGAAGGTGAAATGCGCTGAATGGCTTCAGTGGCAGACGACAGGCCTGGCGTTCTGAGTACTTATCATAAGTTCTTTTTTTTTTTTTTTCAGGTGGGGAGTGGGTGTTTACAAGTTATTTTACCCTCCTCGAAGTTTGTAACTCAAAATGAGAGGTGGGCGTTTACAGTACTTGTAAACTTAACTTAGTGCCGATCAGGTAAGTAGGTAGAAACTGTTTTATGTCTTGTGACATTCTTGACATTTAATTACAGTATTTATTTTCACATTTGAATGTTATAATCAAAACAACACAAGATAAATTTTAAAAAAAAAAGGTCGGAGAGGAGTTTTGATGAGCTTAGGGAAACAGGACAGATGGAAAGTAGAATCAAAGATGAACATCTGAAATACATAGAAGTACAATGGAAGAAAATCACTGAATGAAATTCACAAAACGGAAGAGATTCATTTAACCCGCAGAGAAACAACTGATGATGAAGATTAAAAGCGTTTTGTTTCAAAGTCAACACATTCCTTGTGACTACAAATGGGACACTTTCGTGGTGTTGAGAAAAGTAAGCTTTTTTTTGACTCGCACTACAAAATGATATGCTGAACTGTGTAATATCACTAAAAACGAATGGCAAACAAACAGAATGATGCACTTGCGGCAAACAGGGACGTGTGTGTTCAGCTGACTGATGGCAGAGCTGCATGAATTCTGTCTGTCAGTGCCGCTGAAGTGGTAGATGGGGAAGACACACTATGCACACAGTCAACCAGCAATGAGTTCTACCCTGAACTACTGTAGGGCTCAGTGCAGACAAGCACGCTTTCTCCTTAGAACAATCTGGGACTGGAATCTTCTTCTTCTGTGTTCGTGGGCTGCAACTCCCACGTTCACTCGTATATGCGCGAGTGGGCTTTTACGTGTATGACCGTTTTTAACCCGCCATGTAGGCAGCCATACTCCGCTTTAGGAGGTTGGGACTGGAATGCCCTGCCTAAGACACTGGCTAGCTATGGAGGCCAATACTGCAGGCAACTTTGTGTCAAGAGCATCACAGTGGCTGCCAGATGCTGACAACTGACTCCCCTACCCCCCATCACCCCCCCCCCCCCTCTTTTTTTAAACATCAGTTGCTGTTACCTGATTCAAGAGGAGTCAAGTAATATATTCTTCTATATTCTAAGCGCAATGGTCATGGATCAAAGTAAATGCGGTAAATGACAGGCTGGAGCTGTGCCGGTCGGGGTTAATCCCCGGAGAGCACCTCGCTATCCGGTGTACGAAATTAAGGGTTTTTTTGGTGTTTTTTTCCCACCATGGATTCCTTTTTTTCCCCAGATTCATAAAATACCCGTTTCCAGTTGTCTTGTCTAGCCTGTTGTCTCCATCTCTGACCGTGTCTGCCTTTGCTTCTCATTTTCATTGTGTACCTTTGTATCGGTGAAAATCATCTGCCGGATTTATAATTCACATCTCCTGTACGGGTAAACGGTTTTCTCGTCCCGTAGAACTCTCTTTCCTGTACTGTTTGGTGGGCTGTTAAGATCTGACCTGACCAGCTCATTGTATTACTTTTTGTCACAACAAGTTTCTATGTATGAAATTCGGGCTGCTCACACCCAAGGGAGAGCACGTCGCCATAGTGCAGCGCCACCCATATATTTTTTTCCTGTCTGCAAGTGTACTTGTTTTCCTATCAAAGTGGTTTTGTTTGTTTGTTTTTTAATACAACATTTTGCCAGGGTCAAATCTTTTGTTGCCTTGGGTTCTTTTACGTGCACGCTACACACGGGACCTCGGTGTATAGTCTCATCCGAATTACTAGCGTCCAGACCACTACCACTCAATGTTTATTTTAGGGGAGAATTCAATTCAATAATCTGACTCATTACTCTCAAGGAGCACACAGTGAAACTTCTGGCGAGTATGGGATTCGATCCCGTGGGGTCAGATTCTTTCGTTTCCTTGGCGGACGCTTTACCACTTTGGCCACCACTTCACTATGCGTTAGGTCAAGCATCTGCCAGAATACCTCTCCCCTCTTTTAAGAAAAATGAATTCAGATGCGGCACACAGAATACAAGAAACAGTCCGCACTCTTTGACGCTTGCATGAAACTGAAGCCCCAATGCACATACGGGCGCAACAGCCGAATATTTAAAGCGTTGAACGTTCAATCTGAGGGTCCCGGGTTCGAATCTCAGTAACGGCATCTACTAGTACCGGAACCCCCTTCGTGTGTATACGCTCGCAGAAGATCAAATACGCATGTTAAAGATCCTGTAATCAATGTCAGCGTTTTGCGGGTTCTGGAAACAAGAGCATACCCGGCATGCACACCCCCTGAAACGGAGTATGGCTGCCTACATGGCGGGGTAAATAAACAAATTGGTTATACACGTTAAATGTTACATGTCTGTGTGAGTACATGTGTGCGTGACTGAAACTTGATTGAATTACATAGGAAACGAATGATGAGCGCCCAATGGCAGCTGTCAGTCGGCTCTACCCTCGTATGCTGCCTGCTGTGCAAATGACTCCGTGTTTGTAAAGTATTTAGAGCTTGGTCTTCGACCGAGGATAGGCGCTATATAGGTATCTATATCTATATCATCATACCGAACCAGACCCTTTTGGGGCCTGGCACCTAACAGCTGAGAACCAACAAACACGGTGATCAGGCTTTCACAGGGTCTGAACTGTCACTACTGCTTAATAGGGAGACTCATTGTTTGCCAGACTTTACCCAGTCACCTGTTTAAATAATGAATGTATAAAAGGGTCGGAGAGTCCATCTGATTTCACGAGAGAGAAAAAAACAAACAACATCAAATGCTTAAACGGTTGTGGAAAGAACAGAGCAAACAAGTAGCTTATAGGGAGTCGTGTGATAAATTGTCTATTTTTGATATTCTAAATTCTGGGACAATTTTCCTTGCAATCTGCAATGCTTTCGTGTGACAAATGTCTCACAAAGTGTGTTATCTATTCCGGCCTCTGATCAGATGTAGAAATCTTACTCCACAAAGCTTCGAGGATCACGAGTGATTGCTACCGATCTTAAAATAATTATAAAAAAAAGAAAAAGAAAAAGAAAAAAAGAGGAGGACGTTGGGTTGGGGGTAGGGTGGGGGTGGTGGGGAGGGTGAAGCGTGGAATGATACATGCCCCTTTCCTCCTCGGAAAAAAAGAAAAAAAAGCACTTGAGGAACATTGATGACTGCAAAAGAACGGTCCGTCACAGAGAACTCCGCATAAATAGTTCTCTCTCTCTCTCTCTCTCTCTGTGATTCCCATCACCCTTATTCGTTTTTTCGCCCAAGCCGATGATGAAAGCCACGTGTGGTGCTTAAGAATAACAGATATGAGAAAAAAAGAAAAAGAAAAAAAAAAGATGGGATGAGAGAAGACGAGAGAAAAGAAAAGAAAAGAAAGATGTCCTCCGTACACTTGCATTGAAAGTCAGGCAAAATGAAAAACTTGGACGCTCACATGCAATGCCGACACCCAGTTGGAAACTGTACACCAAGCGCTCTTGTTCCTTTCTTCAAAATCGTTTTGCAAAACTGTTGAAACTGCTCATGCGTACAGATGCAATTCTGAGAAGTTTGTGACGTTGTTCACTGTGACCATGAACAAAATCACAGCAAGGATAATATGGAATAAACAATATTGTATGTCAAAGGAGGTGAATATTTTTGGAGGTGGAATTTACTGACATAAACAGCAGTGTAATTAATGGCATCAGCCTCACACTCGCACGAGGTTTTAATGTCAAGGATGTAGACTTCCTGTGTTTAAAAAAAAAAAAATTTAAGTACATAAAATAACCATATCCAAAAAAACGCTTCTTTCTCTTTCACGCACTTCAGAGAGAGAGAGAGAGAGAGATGGGTGGTGATTCGGGGAGAGAGAATACGTGTGCATGTTTGGCTTTTCGTGTTGTGCATGTGCTTGGACGAATGAATGCCTCTCGTATATGTGTATACGGGTTTGTGTGTGTGGGTGTGGGGGGGTGGGGGTGGGGGGGGGATGGAGGAGGGCGGGTTGAGGATGGCGTGGATGTGTGTGTGTGACAGAAAGAAGGAAAGTGAAACCCCTCTTTTGGAATCGAAACCGAGCGCCAAGTCAAAGTGTCGGGTCTACTGTTCCGTCCCTGTGCGTTCTTCTGTCCCGTTCTGTTCCTCTGTCGTCAGTTCTGTCCTCAGAAACATATGGCTGTGAACGTGGCGCTCGAAACCCCGACTAAATCTTTCGGTGGACCACATGGCCCTGTGGAGCATGGACAGGCGTGTTCACTGGAGCCGCTCGTGCAGACCACCACAGTGCCGACTCTGGTTTTTGCACACAGCTCATCTATACCAGGCACAAGTGGTCACGGTGGTCGATCTGAAGAAGAAAAAAAAGTGCTTCAAAGCATGGCCTCCACAGACACCAAATCCTTATGAGGCTCATCTGTCAAAACGGTGTCAGCGGAACTGGTGGAAGAGGCAGAAAATACAGAGGTGGTAGTAGACCCATCTGACAACCTTTGCCCACTTACACTTGGATCATCATCTGTTGACTCCGACCATTCAGGGTTGGCATAAGTGGAAACCTTTTTCAGAATGCTTTTGGATGGGGTGGGAGGGGGCACCGGCGCCTTCGTTTCCTTATCCTTATCCCCCAACCGAAGCTGGTACCACCAGGCCCCTAAGATACAGCCCGCTGCCACCAGCACAGCAGCCAGGACTATGCCGATGATCATTAAGAGGCTGGGTGGTTCGGATGTTGTGGCCTGGTGGTCGTTGGTCTTGTTCGTACTGGGCGGGCTGGTCTCCTCCGTGTTTGAGAAATTGTCCCCCAGTTCTTGGCGCATGAAGTGAGGAAACTGCCGGCGCTGCTGGGACGGGCCCTCACGGCTGGGAATCGTCACGTGTCGTTTGGATCTACCAGGAAGCAGCTGGCCTTCAGACTCTGTGGGCGGTGGGACGGCAGCGGTGTCACGTGGCCTTTCCTTCCCTGGCATTGTGCTGAGGTTGTATGCTGATCGAGCATTTAACAAAACTTTGTCGGCGTGGAAGACCGATGACGTCATCGCAGTTTTCTGTTCACTACCAACGTCCTCCTCCGTTACATTCTCAGACAGACGTGGAAACGGAACACGAACGGGGCTAGGCAGGGGTGTTGGTGTTCTGTGGGGAAAGGGTAGGTGTGCAGATGGAAGTGTTGACTGAAGCTGGGAGGACTTTATCCGTGTTTCTCGGTGACTGAGGTCACTATTGTTCGTTTGACGTTTCATGGATCTGGGTTGAAGTTCGCCACGAGACCGAGACGACAGAAAAGTTAAAGGTGCGGGCAAATTCCCACTGTCGCAAGCCACCCCAACTCTGTCGGAAAGACTGCATCGAGTCGTCTGGTTCAGCAGAAGACAGAGAGCCAACAACTCTTCTTCTCCTGAACAGGACACGTTCGTCACGTGCACACGATCCATCCCCACGTGACGGAAATCTGAGGCCG
This sequence comes from Babylonia areolata, assembly GCF_041734735.1. Lineage (NCBI taxonomy): Eukaryota > Metazoa > Mollusca > Gastropoda > Neogastropoda > Buccinidae > Babylonia > Babylonia areolata. The sequence goes on from NC_134878.1 coordinate 47,823,470, forward strand.
GCTTGGTGCGGCCTCCTGTCAAACCCAGACTTCTGCAGCTGACCTTGGCATCCACCGTGCGCCAGTCGGCGTCACACACCGCCCCCCACTCACCCCACACCTGCACCTCAACCCCTCCTTCCCTACTGCTATTCCCACCCACCAGCCGAAGTCCTTGAATCATCACCAGTGTACCTGGTTCATACTCCCCAGCGCCCACTCGATCATGAGGTGTTCTAGGATTTCCCGTCATTTCTGAATTCGCCGCACTCCGACAGCCGACAGCATTGAGAATGATCAGAATGGCGACGAATTCCGAAGGTTTCATGCTTTCTACGTCTGTCACGATGCATACAGACTTTTCTTTAAACAAAATGTTTGTATAATCCTTTTGTTAGTGTTTTTACATTCCGTCCATGAAATAATCACCGAGTCGGGCACGGAATAGTTTCACCTTTTCGTCTATTTTATAATTTTCTTGATTCCAGGTTGTGAGAATATGATATTTTCCGGAAAATTCCAATCTAAATCACATATGAAACTGGCGACGCTCTCAGAATTAGACGACGTATGGGGTCTTTTATCATATATGGCAAATACCGGGTACTGTTTCAAGGAAATGCAAGGTTGGCCACCTTCCTGTTTTTAATGCTGACAAAGCTGTGGTCGGCAGATGACGAAAATAACATTGCTACATGACGTCATTGGGTGAAAAACGTCAGTCTGAATGTTTTCGCTGTTTCTTTCTTCTTCTCATTGATTTATTGTCTATTAACTGCATGGTGATTTACACAGGTACTCCTTCCTTCTTTTCAGCACACACAAACACGCTTACACAATGGGCGAAGAGGACAGGTGGGGAGTGTGGGGGAGGAGAATTAAAAAACAAAACAAAACAAAGCTAACAGTGGAGTGGCGGGGCACTGGGTCGGGGGGGGGGGGGGGGGAGGGGGACATTAGTCACACTATCAGTAAAAGAAATTACAAAAAGATAAATCACAACAAGCTACCTATACCCAACATATAGCGGCATATGATCTCAGCGACTGATGTTACAAATTCATGGTAGGAATCATACAAAACGCCTTGAATATCGCCATATCTTGCACTGTTCACCAGTTCTTACATTGGGTGGTGATAATCGGACAGTCAAATAGCAAGTAGTGTATGAAATCCCATCCAATATACTTTTGTGTGCGTGACTGAGGCAGAACTAAATGACACAGGAAACGAATGTTGGGCGCCTAAATGCAGCTGTCGGTCGGCTCTACCAAAGTAGACAGCCTGTTCTGCAAATGACTGTGTTTGTAAAGCCCATAGAGTTCGGTCTTTGAACGAGCATAGGTGCTGTATAAGTATCAAGGAAAATGGTTAACATTAACTGGTGTGTCCCTGGAATCACAAAAATTGCGTGCGAGACACTCACTTCACAATCTGATCGAGAGTGCCAGGTATGAAGACTTCCTCCCCACAGTTCTCTCAACCTGACTCCAGTTATTACGGTCACTTCATGATTATCAGCTCGTCAGAAAGTAAGAAGAAAAAATGAGATATGGAGCTTCATGGAAAAACATAAAAAAGAAACACATTATAATCAGATAATTGAAACTAGCCTACAGAGTAACGTCGGTATACTGCTCTTAAAAAAAAAAAGAAAGAAAAAAAGTGCAGTATCCACAAGCAAAACCCAGCATGGCATTTTCAAAAGACTTGACACACAACATGGTGTGATATGTTTCTGTTGCACTTTGGAAACGACACGCTACGAACAAACTTATTTTTTGGTTAGTTAAATTCGGGAAGATGTGGTGCAGGGTATATGGATCATTCCGCAAGCTTTGACACCTCCTTCAAAGTGAAACTGATACTGAAAGAACCTATCACACACTACACTTACGTCACCAGAATCACACCGCGCCTAGACGGGCAACGAAAATGTCAGTTCTCGTTTAGGACTATCCGTGATTCGAACTTTCTATTGCGTGTTCGGCACTGATTCCTAAACATGCAGGCATGCACTGATGTCAGAATGTTCAGCCCCCTCCACTAGATCGGGGGTAGTGGTCTGGACGCTATAGTCAGTCGGATGAAACGACAAAATGAGGTCCCGTGTGCAAAGATGCATTTAGCGCACATAAAAGAACTCACGGCAACAAGAGAGTTGTCCCTGGTAGAATTTCTCAGTAAAATAAACGCTAATGCACACGTGCGCGCGCGTGTGTATGCATGTGTGTGTTTGTGTGTGCCACGTTGTGTGCATGCGCGTGTACGTGTGTGTGTGTGAATGTGTGTGTGTGTGTGTGTGTGTGTGTGTGTGTGTGTAGGGGGCAGGTGTGTGTGTGGGGGGTTATATATGTGTGTGTATGTGTGTGCGCGCTGGCTGAATGACACAGGAAACGAAGGAAGAGCGCCTAAAGAAAGGTGTCCGTCGGCTCTACCCAAGCAGGGCGGCAGGTAGGCATCCTGTTGTGCAAATGACTCCTTGTTTGTAAAGCGCTGTCAGCTTGGTGTCTTACCGATGGTATGCGTAGGTGTCCACATCAGTCAATCCAAACAATGAATATATATGTACGTCTTTGCTGTGGATAGCTGCTGTAGCGGGGCCTGTGTGTGTGTGTGTGTGCATGAGCATGTATGTGTGCATATGTGTGTGTGTGTGTGTGTGTGTGTGTATGCATGTTGTGTATGTGTACGTGCGTGCATGTGTTTATGTGCGCGCGCGCTTGTGTGTTTGTATGCGTGCGTATGTTGTGTTGTGTGCGCACGCCAGTCAAAACTACACATAGGAGGTGCCGTGGGACACGCTGGTCAAGGCCTCGCTGTACACGCTGCTGGCGTCGTCGTCAATGATGGTGCTGGCGCCGCTGCTGTAGAAGCTGGACCCCGAAGGCTGGATGTAGTTGATCCTCCTGGCCATGGGCGCCTGCACCATCTGCACCGGCACGACAGGTCTCGGCGGCGGCACCACACGCACGGGCACCGCCACGGGCACCCGCATGGGCATCGGGGCAGGGGCAGGGGCGTGGACCACCGTCACGCCCTCGGACTCCGCCAATCCCGCTCCCTCCCTCTTGTCCTGCTGTCTCTGATACACGAAGCCTGTGCAGGCGCAGGCAATCAGCAACACCAGCAAGCCACCTGCCGCAGCCCCCACGAGGAAGAGAAAGTTCTCGTAGAAGGGGGCAGGGGCCGCTGCAGTGGTGGAGCTGCTCGCGAGGAAGGGGGTGCTGGTGAAGGCAGTGGTGGGCAGCGTCGCGTTGCCCGTGCTGTTCGTGAAGCTCGCCGGGGTGAAGGTGCTGTCCGTCATGGCTAGCGGCGACAACGCTGGAGGGGAAGAGGAGAACTATCAACACTGCTCAGGTCAAGACTGTGGCCGCACGTGATGCCAAGTTGATTATCAAGTTGTTGCCACAACGTGTGTGTTTGTTGTTGTTGTTTTTGTTTTTTGTTTTTCTTTCTTTCTTCTTCTTCTTTTCCTGCCCTGACGGAGAGAGAAAGGTGACGACGTTCCTAAGACCATGAAAGCGGTGGAGGGTGTGGGGGTACGGGGTTGGGAGGGGGGTGAGGGGAGATCCAATGTTGCCAACGGAACTGTCTCATTCTCGACCCTCCGTCACCCGACTCTCCCCTTCGACTGACAGGTCTGAGAGTGACGTTCACAGGGTGTGTGTGTGTGTGTGTGTGTGTGTGTTGCAGCTTCAATGACGTCCCGTGATCTGTTCTCCAAGCTGATTCTACTGCCACACCTGTCCGACTTGTAATTCTGTGTTCTCTCCTCTATCTCTGTCAGTCCCTGTTAATAGCTGCCTGGAAATAGAAGAGGAAACGTAGCAGTTGTATTTGTAGCAGCAATAGTAACTGTAAACTACATTGTAAACGCACAAAATCTAGTAAACGCTCACCCTCATCACCATCACCATCATCGTTGTAACAGCCACAGTCAACATTGGTTACCCTCAGTTTTGGGTTCAGAACAGTCAGTGCCTGGGGTAAATTCCCCTGTGAACACACACATCCCATTTATATATATATATATATATATAAAGAAGACAATTATAATTCACTTTGTACTCCTTTCGAAAGCAGTACATATTCAGGTCAGGTGATTAAGGATAGAACGCCCGCAGCATGCATGAGAAGTCGGTGTTTCTTCACACACACACACACACACACACACACACACACCAATTAAACAGCCAAATAAACAAAAAACCAAAAACAAAACCCGCATATAAAGAGCACGACAAACTCCATAACGCGGTGTCTTCTTTCAGAAGGCTGCCTTTTGTTCTCACTCCGGTTTGAGAGAGAGAGTGAGAGGGGTGGGGGATGGGTTTGGGGTGGGAGTGGGGGGCAGAGAGAGGGCAGAGAAAGAGAGAGATAGGGCAGAGAGAGGACAGAGAGAGAGAGAGAGCGTACAAAGAGAGGGCAGATATAGAGAGAGGGGGGCAGAGAGAGAGGGGGGCAGAGAGGGGGGGGTACAGAGAGAGAGGGCACAGAGAGAGGGGGCAGAGAGAGAGATGGGGGCAGAGAGAGAGGGGGGGGCAGAGAGAGTGGGGGAGGGGGTGCAGAGAGAGAGAGAGGGGGGGGCAGAGAGAGAGAGAGAGAGAGAGAGGTGGGGGAACAAAGTAAAGTAAGAATATGAATGAAAGAAAGAAACACAGAGCAGAGACTTTAGTACAGGAACACGTCCACCAAGCATTTGAACAATTATTTTCCAGCTGACATGACCAGAGACTTTTAATGCACTGGTAATAATTAATAAACGCCAAGCCACTTATCATACATGTACAAAAACAAATCTATTGATATAACCAGAGTAATAATAATGATGATATGCGTTCAAAACGAAATAATAGATAACGGGCATATCATAGGCTTCAAAAAAGAAGAAGATGGAAACAAAGAAAAAAAGAAAAAAGAATTGGCTACAACATGGTAAGAATGCCCAATTATCAAGTCTAGAAAAAAGCAAACTAATCAAAGCTTTCACAGGGGGAAAAAAAGCAACATGTAGGTGAATGGACCACCAAGACAGAAATTAGAAAGGAACAGATGAAAAACAGAAAAAGGGAAAGGTCAGAAACAAAGAGGAAATCTGGAGCACAGAATTTCCAGACGGTGGGGATTTTTTTTTTTTCTTTTTTTTTTTTCACTTCTCTCTCTCTCTCCGTTTGGCTGTCCCAGCATCTGCACCGTTTCAGTGCCATTACTACCACGCCGATCATTCCGAGTCCCCCATTCACAACCACATCGTCTATCGCAATATCCAGCGTCAGCCATCCACAGGAAACTATCGATTTAGGTCGCTAGCAGGCCACACACCAGAGAAGACGACGAGGAGTCTATATATACTGAAAGAGCCATTGGCATTCTCTGGCGTGGTGGCGGTGGGGTAGAGAGATGAAGTGTGCAAAGTGTCATCCCTCACCCCTCCCTACTGAACTTGGCGAGAGAGAGAGAGGCTGCTATGCCTAATAAGCGCTCTTTCCGTTGAGCCCCGGACCATACAGGCCCAATGGTAGCCTACACAAGAAACATGGCGAGCCGAGTCGATAAGCGTCGGTTCGAATTATGATGCGGGCCCTTTACTTTCGCGATCGTTTTTAAGCCATTTAAAGAGAAGAGTTGATAAGGCGACATGCGACATGTTAGTTCCCGCACGTCTGCACTGTGAAAAAACATCAACAAAAAACAAGAACACCACCCCCCAGGTCCCCACCCTCCCCCAAAAACCCCCAAGAAAATTGTCTTTCATATGTATATATTTTTTAGGTCCTGGAATTTAGACTACTGAAATAGCCGGGATCTAGCTTTGTATACTGTTTGTGGACCTACCTTTGGATATTGTCTGCAGATCTGCCTAGATCAGAAGCACACAGAAAGATCTATGACATCCTCATCCACTGTTGAAGGCACAACACAAACCAGACTGTGAGGCCGACAATGTTCCTTTCTGTCTTCAAGCTTTCAATTTTCTTTTTGTGTGTGTATCACTGTATGTGTGTCTGTCTGTGTGTGTGGCGTTTTTACGTCTACTGACGTCAATACTTTGCAATATGACGATGTTCTTCTAAGTTGGTTTTTATTGACTCACTTGTGTAAACAAAGTGAGTCTATGTTTTAACCCGGTGTTCGGTTGTCTGTGAAGAATAGAATAGAATAGATTTTATTGTCATGAAACCGTAAGGTTTATAAGACACAATTGCAATGGTAAATGAATGAACGAATGAAAAACACACAATTTATCAATCAGTTAATGCGGTAAATTGCAGCAGCATTCATACACGAATTTTCCTAATCTTGTTTGTATATATTCATCATCTGTTAGCATCACCTGTGTGTGTGTGTGTGTGTGTGTGTCTGTGTGTCCGTGGTAAACTTTAACATTGACATTTTCTCTGCAACTACTTTGTCAGTTGACACCAAATTTGGCATAAAAATAGGAAAAATTCAGTTCTTTCCAGTCATCTTGTTTAAAACAATATTGCGCTTCTGGGATGGGCACAAAAAAATTAAGAATGAAGCCTAATTTTATGCAAACTGCATTTACTGTTATATTTATATTTTTTGTATTCTCTAAACTTGGCACTTTGATCTGATATTCGACCCAACAGCTAGAGCAGTCATTATTATCATTTTTGGCTCAAACAGGAACTTCTTTTGCTAAGCATGGAATTTTTATTTATTTTGCAAACGTTTTGGTGCAGATAGAAAAAAAGGGAAATTACTATGTAATGCTAGTGGAGTTAATTTGCTTTAAACTGATCTTTCTCATCTTAAACATTACATTTTGAAACAAGAGAGGCAAGGCCTTCAAGACTCACTTGTGATGCACTTTTTTTTTTAAAAAACGCAAGCTTTTTATGTATTGAGTATAATTTCAGAATGTAATGTTTAAGATGAGAAAGATCAGTTTAAAGCAAACTAAGTTCCCCAGCAGAGTAATTTCCCTTGTTTTACTGCCTACACCAAAACGTTTGCAATAAATAAAACTTCCACGCTTAGCAAAAGAAGTTCCTGTTTGAACAAAAAATGATAATAATGATAGATCTTTGGTTGGGTCGAATATCAGATCAAAATGCCAAGTTTAGAGAATACAGAAAATATAAATATAACAGTAAATGCATTATACTCAATACATAAAAAGCTTGGATTTTTAAAAAAAGTGTATCACAAGCGAATCTTGAAGGCTTTGCCTCTCTTGTTTTTTTTTGTTTTTTTTTACCGTCGCGTTCACAGCCTGTAATGAATACCTTCGAAGGGCAGCTCATTTTCTGTTTCTATGAAATAGTGTAGTCAGCCAATGACAAAATATACTTTGACCCAAAATTAACTGGTAGCCTACATCAATTTTTTTCTGTAGTAACATGTTACTGAGACCATGTCTTTATATTGCAGGAGGCGCACCAGTCCTTTTTATCTATGGAATCGGGTATTACTCTCCGTATTTGGAAAGTACCGGTCTGTCAGTGTCGCCCTAGCGATATTGTTAGCGCTAAAGAGGAAATTATGGGTGACGGCAGCCATGAAAATACCCCACTCTTTTTTTCCGAGGAAGACTGTTTAATGTTTGAAAGGGGTAACAGATAGGGTATTTGTTTGTTGTTGTTTTAGATAGTCTTTCTTTCTTTAAACACATCTTCTCGTTTCCTAGCATTAATGCTTCACACACTTTATACAGTATATTTATTCTATTATTATTATTATTTTGCTTCCAATTTATTTATCTTGTATGGGCTATATTTTTAACCAGTGTCATTTTTTTTATTAAGGTTTGTACAAACGTTTCCACGTCTGGATTACCTTTACCCCAACTTTCTATACTTCAACTGAGTGTTTTTATTCCTTTGTATCAGTTTTTTTATATTTTTTATCCCATATAACTCCAAATACATTCTTTGTAATTATATCTATTTCTCTATCTGGTGGATTCAGAAGAAGAATCCACAGGAACATTAGTTTTGAAAGATAAGAGATTTCAGCATAGCAATTCTGCTCAGGGGCGTACATATCCCTTTCAATCAAACTTTGAACAGTGTCATAACTTCTGATAACTTACAAGTTCTGTTGATTTTAATCAATTTTGACAGATCGTTGACGATATAATAATTTATATAGGAGGGTTACATTTCATCTCTCTTTTTTTCAGGTAAATATTTTGGATTTTTTCTTTTGTTCCAATCAATTATCAACAGTTATTTCATAATTAAGTTTAAATCCTGAGATCTCTTCGAAATCATTTAGAGTTCTGATTAGCTGCTCGTCTGATTCTTTATCTCCAAAAGAAAATTCTGTATCAGCAAATTTACGAATTTCAAATAATTTTGGTATCAAGCATGGCCAGTAATGGCTTTTATATTTTCATCTGATCTTATTTTGTTATCCAGTTTATCTATTTATCCGTTATTTCTAAGTCTTTTAACAATACCGATAAGTAGGAAAATCGAAGGAAGTAATCAAAAAAGGAACTTTAAGGGACGAGCAGTACATGAATTGGAATGTGGCGGGGAACTGAGGGAAAGTGACAATAAGTTTGAGAAATTATGAATGGAGATATAAATGCATAAACAGAATCAGTGAAGATGGAAACAGATGCAGGTATGGGAAGTCCAGGATTGGTGGAGTTAATACATGGTATGGCAGTGGGGATGAAAGGATAGGGTGTCGGCCAGGATTGGGAACAGTGAACGAACAAAAGTGAGCGAGTGAACAGAAACAAAACGAAACGAAATGAAACGATTTTTTTTTTTAACGAGGGTAGTGGAGTAAGCACAGCTGCTGCTTTTTTTTTTTTTTTTTAACACATCCAGCCCTACAGAGGAAGGAGTAGGTGAAGAAATGGTTGGAAGAGGAATGAGTGAACGAACACCGAAGTGGTGTTGGGAAGGTGGTGAAAAGAGTTGACCGGAACACATGACATAGCAAGGCAATCACAGAGGAGCTGGGCAGATGGTAGTGTGTCCATCGAGATCGATGATGACCATCGTTGTCATCCAGCTGGGGCATGGGGGGAGGGTGGTGGTGGGGTGGGGGGGAGGGGGGAGGATGCTCATGAATCTATCTGTGAATGCGCAGGTGGCTGAATAGTCCAATCTGCGCACGAAATGTTCGCTGACAGTTGGGGCAGACAAAGACAGGCATATCATTGTCAGGGAGCTTGTTTGCCCGTGACTTTCTGGCCTGCCTCTTCTGAACAGCTACAGCAGTCCTGTTGGCCTCGCACAACTTGGCGCCTTTGTGCACAGCAGCGCGCCATTTGTCACGGTCCACTGCAGATTCCTCCCAGGAGTCAGGGTTGATATCAAACGCTTTCAGAGAGACTTTCAGATACATTCAGTGACAAAGACGTCAAATCGACGAGCAATAACTCCATGTCGTTTGAAAGGATCCCGTTTGATGTAGGATTATTTCCCCTCTTCGCGTCAACATATTCCAGTTTGTCAAAAGCATATATTTATGAGAGTGAACAGAATATGTAAGAAACGGTTGTACACCGCAGCTGAACTAAACCCCTTATTCCACCTTGCCTCCCCTACGCCCCCACACACCCATATTTCTCCCCCACACCCTCTCTCTCTCTTCCCGTCTAATACCACTCTGGAGTGGAAAGACGTAATAACGAAGATTACTACAACAACTACTACCACTACTACTACTGCACACACCATTACCACACACTCTCTCGTTCCCATCCCCCTAACCCCCCCCCCCCCCCCGCCTCCCCCGCCCCCTCCCCCCCGCACCCCATCGTAAGGAAAGACACACACACAGACACACAGACACACACACAGTCATTAACAACAACCAACATTAAAAACAACAACAACAGCACATCTACCGTTATATAATACTCGTATCAGTACGTGTGCAGAACACATGCCGATGCTTTTCCGGACCTTGGCCATCCGGCCTACACTCAAACCATACGACGACTGACAGTAAGTGAACTGCCTGTCGTGTGGCTTCTGCTGCTGTTCACAAGGAAGAATTTTTACTGTTTTTTTCTTTCCCTTAAGTGTCTCTGAAACCCGCGGCGCGCGTCGTCGTTCACTTGGTAGCAGCAGATAATCATTACATTTCATTGCTCTTGTGGTTGGTATCGCGACAGCCTGTTCGTGCATTCTATTGCTTGCGTGTGTGGTGGGAGAGATAGATAATAATCATAATAGAGAGCGAGCGAGCCAAAGAGAGAGATCGAGATAGAGACTACTGTTGTATCGTGTTACTTTTTTTTTCTTTTTCTTTTTGTTGTTGTTGTTGTTATTGTTGCTGTTGTCACAACAGATTTCTTGGTGAGAAATTCGGGCTGTTCTACCCAGGGAGAGCGCTTATGATATTTTTCCTGCCTGTAAGTGGATTTGTTTTCCTATCAAAGTGAATTTTTCTTCAGAATTTTGCCAGTGAAACAGTTTGTTGTTGTTTTGTTTTGTTGTTTTTCCCCCCTTTCTTTTACGTACGCTAAGCGCATGCTGCTTGGTTCATCGTCTCATCCGACTGCCTTGTAAGTATTGTGTAAAAATGACAATAATTCATTTTGGAAACACATTTTCATGGCTTACAGGGAATTTTGTTGTCAGTGGAAACCTAAATCAGATATTGACTCAGTCAGAACCAGTTTTCTATAATGACAAATTCAAGACTGGAAATAGTACTATAAATTACAGAAGCTGAGTTGACAAAGGGGTGTATTGTATTTCACATTTTATAAATAAAGGGCGTTTTCTTACCCAAAATGAATTCTGTAGGAAGTATGAAATAGATGTAGGTATGCATTTTAAGCATATAACGATTCCTTGAGAGCAATAAAGAAATATATACAAGAGATAGGTCTAAGTGTACCAACAAGTCAGAATGTACATGATATACCCCGGCCATTGAAAATAATATATGGAATACCTAAAGGATTACGATGATACTATGATGTTTTGACATTTGATGATACATTCCCGAAATATTGCCACAAATGGTCTGAGAAACTTGAAACAATTATTATATGGAAAGAGCTTTTAAAAAAAAAAATAAGATAAAAGACATAAAACTAAGGTAGCTGCAACTTCGTGCATCACATAGAATCATTGCAACAAATGTAATTAAAAAGAAATGGGAATTGTGAATAGTATTTATTGTGATTTTTGTTTAAAAGTTAAAGACAGTATTGAGCATGTATTCTGACGATGCAATCACTCGAAACGCTTTTGGATAGGTCTAGGTGAATTACAAAAAAAAGAATGTACATTTTGTGCAAATTTGAAATTCAATGAATGCATGGTATTTTTTTGTTTGTTTTTGTTTCCATGCTGAGTTCTTGATTTACTAATCCTGTTGGGGATGTTGTATATATATAAATGTAAATTAGATAAATATCTGCATTCACGTATTTACGAACTATAATATCTCAAGATTAAAAAAGAAAAGAAAAGAAAAGAACGCTGTGGAATATACAGCTTTAAAATAGAATGATTCCCATACTTACCTTTGATTGGAAACAATATATAAAACAATAATTTTGAAGTAAAAGCTGTTCAGATAGTAAAATGTTACTACTAAGATGTCCCGTGGAAACAATAGTGCAAATTACAGCTAGGTAACATGTTTGTTGTTGTTATTTCAGTGCGCAGATGTAGAAAGTTATTGTTTGACATGTGTAATGCTGAAGTTCGACTTAACTTGGGGAAGTATTAGAGAAAGTACGTACTTTAATATGTATGCAAACGGTACTTTTTTGGGTGTGTGGTGGGGTGGGGTGAATATCTTTCCTTATATTTGGGTAGATCATTTATCCAAATGATCTATGCACGTATTCACAGTTGTTTTGCTTAGAATACTGTACGTGTATGTAATTATGCTTGGTTTGTTTTTATTTTTGGTTTTCTTTCTGAATGTTTCGTCCATTGTGTCTTCTTTTCTTTTTCTCTCTCCTTATATATGTATTATGTAAATTGTCTATGTATTTTATGAAATATGGAAATTTTTAAAAAATGTTCAAAGGAAGAAAAGATAAATGTTCGTCTCGCACATATTTCAGACGCAGACTTCACCCGAGACGTCGACCAGCTCTCATGGCCAGCAAGCGGCGAGATGAGGGGCAGCAGCAGATGGCCAAGGAGGCAGCAGCGGTGGAGCACGAGTGGAGCGATCCCTGTTCCTTCACGGACGTGGTTCGGGACCTGAAGAAGCCCGTGATAGTGAAGCTGGAGGACGGCTACAGGGGACGCACAGAGATCGAGGCCTTCTCACTGGGAGACCTCATGGCCCTGGAGGGCAAGATCGTGGCCAAGGGGCGGACTTTGGTGCTGGCTCACTTCATGGTCAGTGTGTGGGTGGTTGTGTGGGTGTGGGAGTGTGTGGTGGGGTGTGTGTGGGTGGAGGGGACTGCGGGGCTGGAAGGTGGTGGTGGTGTGTGTGTGTGTGTGTGTGTGTGTGTGTGTGTGTGTGTGTGTGTGTACTCCTGCGTGTACAAGTATGTACATGTGTGTCAGTTGATGTCTGACAGCATACGCGCACGCAAATGCGTGCGCTCTCTCTCTCTCTCTCTCTCTCTCTCTCTCTCCCTCTCTTCACACACACGCGCGCGCGCACACACACACACAACCAACACATGTTTACCCAGCACATAGCAGCGCTTAGCAAGCACTTAGCAGCACACAGCCCATGTCGACAGATCTTTCTCAGTGCAGTCTGTCTCCCGCCCTGCTTTGCCTCCCCAGTGTACGCAAGGCAAGGATAATAATGAAACCCTGTCTGCATGCTGGTTATATCACATGCTTTCCCAACTGGTACAAGCCAACGGACCACTTGTTCAAACACACCCTGTGGATACAATTTCGAACTACTTGATTGGTTGTAAATACGTTACGTGTTGCAAACAAACACCTCTGGTTGGTCACAAGAAGATGACCAATGGCAGGGATGCACCACGCACACTCTGCCCTAATCCTCGCAAACACACTTCAGCAGGGAATGTGGGTGGATGGATGAAAGTGGGGGAATGGGGTGAGGAGAGTGGGTGAGGAGGGAGGAGGGAGTAGAAGTAGTGACTGAGAGGTTAACTGACGTGATTAGACTCGAACTGATTAGCCCAGATAGCTAGCTAGCACGCACACTCTGAAACCATGATTCTGACATGGCACTCTTTCATGGGGTAGAATTGTTCTTGCTATGTTAGACTATATGGCAAGTGGGCTTAGCAACGAAGGAGAGGACGTGGGGGGATGGGGGGGGGGGAGGACTTGTGACCAACATCTCAAGTGAAGGTGGAGTGGGATAGCAAGGGGGTAAACAAGAGGTAGTGTCTTGTGGCTTGGGTATGCCAAAACTCAACCATATCCTGACACATTTTATTTGTATTTGTATTTCTTTTTATCACAACAGATTTCTCTGTGAAATTCGGGTTGCTCTCCCTAGGGAGAGCGCGTCGCTACACTACATTGGCACATCGGTTTATCGTCTGATCCGAATGACTAGCGTCCAGACCATCACTCAAGGTCTAGTGGAGGGGGAGAAAATATCGGCGGCTGAGCCGTGATTCGAACCAACGTGCTCAGATTCTATTGCTTCCTACGCGGACGCGTTACCTCTAGGCTACCACTCCACTTAATGTGTGTGATAAAGTCAGTACATATATTCTTTTATGGCATCCGGGAATGTGATGTTTTTATCACGGAAACTGCCATTGAAAAAATTATAACAATATAATGATAATTTTATCATGGTGTCTCTTATTCAGAACTAGCGCTTCTTATGTTTTTCTTTAACATACATGTTATAATTTCTTTAACTGGGAGATAAATCAAGAAGCTAAGTTTTATCCCTTTCATGTTTTATTTCAACCTATACACTTCCAAGTTAAACTTTTGCCACGTTTATAGTTTGGCTGGACTCGACTGCGGGCTGAGAGACTGTATGGTGTGAGTGACGAGCCTTGGAATGCACATGTAATTTCCAATTGGATGAATAGATGCATTGTATTGTATTGTATTGTATTGTACTACTACTACTATCACTACTACTACTACTACACACACACACTCACACACACACACACACACACACACACACACACACACACACACACACACACACACACACACACACACACACACACACAATGGGCCGAATTTCAAGTCATACAGTGAAATCCGTTGTGACTGAAGTGTTCCATACAACACACACAACGTATACACCACACTGAAGCGTACCACACATACAACGCATCACTGAAAACATGTTCCCCGTGAAAACGGAACCACCCACAATCTTGCAGACCATCCAGAAAACACAGTTGTCACGGACACAAAACAAACATGCTGTACTGTCTGTTCACGACAAGCTGATTTTTGTTACGTACGCACTCATTCTTTTGAGCACAAACATTCACGCTCACACAATGGAAGTGGAGAAAGGTTGGGTTGGACGTGGGAAGGGGGTATAAAAAAAGATATTTAAAAAAAGAAAAAGAAAGCTAACTGTGGAGTGGTGTGACATTTAATTGGAGGGGTCGTCATTCTGTCAGTAAAAGAAACAATACAATAAATTTCGACAAGCTACATACTACGGAGTAACATATGACCTTAGCGATTTATGTTACCAATTGCAGGAAATCATACAAAATGCCTTGAATATCGACGTATTTTGCACTCAAATATATCCCCCTGTTGTTATATTGGGTGATGGGAAAATTGAGTCAAGGCTGTACTGAGATAGTCCTGGGTGTTTGGTAAGTTTCGTAAGTCCCCCCCCCCTCTCCCCCCATAGCCCCCATCCCCCTCCCCTCCCCTCCCCTCCGCCCCTGAGCGTTTAGTAATAACTTGTAGAGAACAATTTCTTCATTTCTACATTCTGCGGACGGTCATGTCAATGTTTCAGAGTGACTTTTAAGGAAATTTAGATCGTACTGTATTTGCAAGCGTCAGTGGAATGAATCACATTCTGAGGAAGTTTCCTGTCGCAACTAACTCCAGTCAAGTGGATTTACGACGTACGTTTCGAGATCATCACTGACTCTCTGAGGCTGCCTCTTTTTTTCCTGGAATGAGTAACTTTCCCAAAATCTCGGCTGTCGCCTTGACCACTTAAGGAAAAGTGATGAAAGGAGTTGTACTGTATTGTATTGTATTGTATTGTATTGTATTGTGCTGCTGTGTTGTGCTGTGCTGTGCTGTGCTGTGCTGTGCTGTGCTGTACAGTACTGTACTGTACTGGACTACACTTCACTGCACTGCACTGTACTGTACTGTACTGTACTGGACTACACTGCACTGCACTGTACTGTACTGCACTGTACTGTACTGTACTGTACTGGACTACACTGTACTGTACTGTAGTGTATTATACTGTACTGAACTGTACTGTACTGTACTGTACTGTACTGGACTACACTGCACTGCACTGTACTGTAGTGTACTGTACTGTAGTGTATTATACTGTACTGCACTGTACTGTACTGTACTGTACTGTAGTGTATTATACTGTAATGAACTGTACTGTACTGCACCTTGCTGTGTTGTATCATACTGTGCTGTAGTGCATTGTAATATGTTGCGTTGTTGTTGCATTTGTTGCATTTCGCTGTGCCAAATTCTCATCGCTCGGCCCTCGGGGAGAACATGTTACCACTGTGCAGTGAAACTCCCCCCCCACACCCCCCCTTTTTTTTTTCTTCTTTTTTTTTGTAATCCCCCTGCCTTTATCCTCTCTGCGTCTCTTTTTCGTTCCAGATAAAAGATTATAAAAAAAAAAGTCAGGTACATATCTCCCTGTGGTCTTTAACGTGAGCTAACGGCATCCTACTCACGGGACATCAGTTTATATCGTCTCTTTGAGAGACTAGCACCCAGCTACACCACCACTCAAAGAATATGTAGTGAGAAGAGGCAGTGAAAAAAAAACTATAAAAAAAGAAGAAGAAAAAAGAAAAGAAGTCCCGGTTGTCGTGTGAATAGCAAAACCATGGCTATGTGCAGCGTTTCATCATTATCAGCAGACCACCGCCTGTCCGCATAGGAAGCGAGAAAATCTGACCGCACGGGAACCAAATCCATACTCGCCAGAATTGTCTCCAGACCTCGAATGGCAGTCTGGATCCTTGCCAATCGGATGAGACGACAAACCGAGGCCCCGTGTGTGATAGCATGCGCGTAGCGCCACTTTAATGTGACCCAAGACAACTAAAGGGTTGTCCCTGGCAAAGTTCTGAGGGAAGAGCCACTCTAACATACATGTGTATGTGCACGCGTGATTGAAATGGGACTGAAGAGCACAGGAAACGAATGATGAGCGCCTTAAGGAAGCTGTCAGTCGACTCTACCCAGGTCGGCATTTTGTTGTGTCATTTGGACGATAAAGTTTGGTTTCTGACCGTGGATATGCGCTTATCAATATCATTATAACTACTACTACTACTACTACTACTACTACCAATAATGATAATGATAAGAAGAAGAAAAAGAAAAAGACGAAGAAGAATGTCAACAATGTGAGCTAGAGAAGAGGATAAGAGGAGCATCCACAATCAAAGTATACCTACAGTGTTCATAAAAAAAGGTTCATGGCCACTTCACAAAAAGCAGGCATGTTTTATTGAAAGTGAAAATCTGAAAAAGAAACAAACACTACAAGAAACGATTTGAATGATGCAGCGCATATGGTCCACCACTGCCCTATCACTGAACACACAAACGGCTGTGGCAGGCACATGTGCACCATAAACACTTGGACAATTATGCCCGAAAAGATCGATGTTTCAGCCCCTAGATTCACAATTATTCAGTAGTTCATATAAACGATACTTGTTGTTTTTCATTGTAAATAAGTATAAGCCAACATTGCTGGTCAAAGTGCCAAGTTTAGAGAATACAAACAATATAAATATAACAGTAAATGCAGTTTGCATATAATTAGGCTTCATTTTTTATTTTTTTGTGCTCATCCCAGAGGTGCAATATTGTTTTATACAAGATGACCGGAAAGAACTGAATTTTTCCTATTTTTGTGCCAAATGTGGTGTCAACTGACAAAGTATTTGCAGAGAAAATGTCAATGTTAAAGTTTACCACGGACACACAGACACACAGACCCACGGACACACAGACAACCGAACACCGGGTTAAAACATAGACTCACTTTGTTTACACAAGTGAGTCAAAAATCATCGCTGATTTTTTTTCTACTTTCGTTTCAACTGTTCCTTTTCCCTCTTAATTTGCTGGTGGTAACTTGTTTAACAAGAACCTCTTACCTCGCTGGTGGTAAATTGTTTAACAAGAACTTCTTACCTCGGTGGTGGTAAATTGTTTAACAAGAACCTCTTCCCTCGCTGGTGGTAAATTGTTTAACAAGATTCTTTTCCCTCGCTGGCGGTAACTTGTTTAACAAGAACCTCTTACCTCGCTGGTGGTAACTTGTTTAACAAGAACCTCTTACCTCGCTGGTGGTAAATTGTTTAACAAGAACCTCTTCCCTCGCTGGTGGTAAATTGTTTGACAAGAACTGCTTACCTCGGTGGTGGTAAATTGTTTAACAAGATTCTTTTCCCTCGGTGGTGGTAAATTGTTTAACAAGAACCTCTTACTTCGCTGGTGGTAAATTGTTTAACAAGAACCTCTTACTTCGCTGGTGGTAACTTGTTTAACAAGAACCTCTTCCCTCGCTGGTGGTAAATTGTTTAACAAGAACTTCTTACCTCGGTGGTGGTAAATTGTTTAACAAGATTCTTTTCCCTCGCTGGTGGTAAATTGTTTAACAAGAACCTCTTACTTCGCTGGTGGTAAATTGTTTAACAAGAACCTCTTACTTCGCTGGTGGTAAATTGTTTAACAAGAACCTCTTCCCTCGGTGGTGGTAAATTGTTTAACAAGAACTTCTTACCTCGGTGGTGGTAAATTGTTTAACAAGATTCTTTTCCCTCGCTGGTGGTAAATTGTTTAACAAGAACCTCTTACTTCGCTGGTGGTAAATTGTTTAACAAGAACCTCTTACTTCGCTGGTGGTAAATTGTTTAACAAGAACTTCTTACCTCGGTGGTGGTAAATTGTTTAACAAGAACCTCTTACTTCGCTGGTGGTAAATTGTTTAACAAGAACCTCTTACTTCGCTGGTGGTAAATTGTTTAACAAGAACTTCTTACCTCGGTGGTGGTAAATTGTTTAACAAGAACCTCTTACTTCGCTGGTGGTAAATTGTTTAACAAGAACCTCTTACTTCGCTGGTGGTAATTTGTTTAACAAGAACTGCTTACCTCGGTGGTGGTAAATTGTTTAACAAGATTCTTTTCCCTCGCTGGTGGTAAATTGTTTAACAAGAACCTCTTACTTCGCTGGTGGTAAATTGTTAAAGAAGAACCTCTTACCTCGCTGGCGGTAACTTGTTTAACAAGAACCTCTTACCTCGCTGGTGGTAAATTGTTTAACAAGAACCTCTTCCCTCGCTGGTGGTAAATTGTTTGACAAGAACTGCTTACCTCGGTGGTGGTAAATTGTTTAACAAGAACCTCTTCCCTCGCTGGTGGTAAATTGTTTGACAAGAACTTCTTACTTCGCTGGTGGTAAATTGGTTAAGAAGAACGATGATGGGATTTTATTTTATTTTATTTATATCATTTTTTTTTTTTTTTAATCTATTTATTTATTATTTATTTTAAAAAAAATTATTTTACCTATTCTTATTTCTTTTAAATGATTTTTTTTTTCTCAAGGCCTGACTAAGCGCGTTGGGTTACGCCGCTGGTCAGCATCTGCTTGGCAGATGTGGTGTAGCGTATATGGATTTGACCGAACGCAGTGACGCCTCCTTGAGCTACTGATACTGAAACTGATGAAGGGAAACGAGAGCAGGAACAAGAACAAACGCTGTCAGGTTATAACTGGACAATGCAAGGGGTCAGGAAATGGACCCACTCTGTCAGGGATGCTGTCTCACACTCGAGTAGCTGGCTGGTTGGCTGGTGACACAGGCGGAAACGGAAGTGTAACAGGGATGAAAATAGTAACAATGAAAAAGTCATCTCTTGTCTCTTGTCGTGATCGTCGGCTGGCGTAGCAGTAGTAGTAATAGTAATAGTAGTGGTAGTAGTAGTAGTAGTAGTAGTAGGACCACCAGCAGCAGCAGTAGAAGTAATTGTTGTTTTTGTTGCTGTTGTTGTTGTGTTGTATTGTATTGTATTGTTTCACAACACATTTCTCGGCGTGAAATTGGGACTGCTCTCCCCAGGTAGATCGTGTCGCTGCGGTGCAACGTCACCCCGTTTTGGTTTTGTTGTTGTTGTTGTTGTTGTTGTTGTGTTTTGTTTTCTGCCTGCAAGTGTACTTCTTTTTCTATCAAAGTGGATTTTTCTACATAATTTTGCCAGGGACTCTTTGTTGCCGTGGGCTCTTCTACGTGGGCTAAGTGCATGCTACGCACGGGACCTCAGTTTATCGTCTCATCTGAATAACTAGTGTCTAGACCACCACTCAAGGTCTAGTGGGCGTAATGATAATAACAATCATCATCATCATAATGTTAATGATGATGATAATAATAATAATAGTAGTAATAAATATTAAGATGGTGACGATTAACAACCACAACAACGATGATGATGATGATGATTATGATGCTGATGAATAGTTATTATGATGATGGTGATGATGATAATAATCATCATAACTATTGTTGTTGCTGTCGTCGTCGTCGTCATCCTCGTTGTCGTCGTCGTCGTCGTCGTCGTCGTCATCCTCATTATTATCATTATCACGATATCATGGGGGGTGGGGGGAGCGGATAAATGTTCTGGACAGAGGTATCTATGTGTGACTGGCGGATCCACACCACAAGACAGCACCTCCACAAGCGTCTGTCTGACTGCCGAGCCGGCCATCTTGAATACATACCTCTCCAACAAACTGAGTGAAAAACAAACAACAAACAAACAAACAAAACCCCTAAAACCCCCACATACAATCACTTCATACAACAATGTTGAATATTTAATTCTACTCCCCAACCCCTGCACCCAGAGCCCCCTAAAGAAACACACGTTGACTTAACCCCCCCTCCCCGCACACACACACACACACACACACACACACACACACACACACACACACACACTGTGTGTGTTGACAGTTCCAGGTCGTTCCCCATCTGTTCCATAGGCTTTTGCGTTTTATACATGTGATATATACATATGTCCAATGTTATCTGAATAAATGTATATACATATATATTTATATACATTTTTATATATACATGTGATATATAGTCTCTCTCTCTCTCTCTCTCTCTCTCTCTCTCTCTCTCACACACACACACACACACACACACACACACACACACACACACACACACACACACACAGCAGATCGTTTTCTTGGTTGTAAATAATCATGGAATTAAGGACTCGTTCATCCTCACTTGATCTGATCGACCCTCTGTGTCTGTCTCTGTCTCTCTGTCTCTTTCTCTCTCTCTCTGTGTCTGTCTCTGTCTCTCTCTCTCTCTGTCTCTCTGTGTCTGTCTCTGTCTCTCTGTCTCTTTCTCTCTCTCTCTCTCTGTCTGTGTATGAAAATGTTGTGACACTTTCACATTCCGATGACAATACTCCACTAGTATCAGTATAAGTATCAGTAGCTCAAGGAGGCGTCACTGCGTTCAGTTAAATCCATATACGCTACACCACATCTGCCAAACGGCATAACCCAACGCACTTAGTCAGGCCTTGAGAAAAAAAAAAGAAAAAAAAGTAAAAATAACAAAAATTATAAAAATATATTACAATAAATAAATAAATAAATAAATAAAAAGATAAATACATAAAAACAGTACTACTACTAATAATAATGTTTAAAATACTCCAGTAAACAATCGTTTGTCGTCCCGACCAGGGTACAGATCCTCACAACCATAATACAAATATCCCAAGCCTTTTACTGATATTCCTGATGTAACATCAAACTAACTTTTGTAATCAGGTTCACGTTCTCACAGAAGTGCAACAATACAAACCTCGTTCACCTCTGTATTCTCCCTTCATTTTTCCACAGTAAATTCAAAACTCCTGTCCCAACATTAAAAAAAAAAATCTGGTCCGTTCCCCATTAACATTTCCATTCTACGCCCTTTGCACCCTTATATATATATATATATATATATATATATATATATATATATATATATATATATATATATACGAGGGTCATTCAATAAATAAGGTGCATTTTTCGGTATAAGGACTTCTAATACAGATAGAAGCTTACTTTTTTTTTTTTTTTTTCAACATAGTCTCCCAGCACTGTCACACACTTTTCCCATCTGTGCACAAGCTTCCGTATTTCCTCAGCGTAAAAATCTTTGGACTGATGTCTCAGCCAGTCGCTCACAACACTTTTGACTTCATCGTCACTTTCAAACTTCGTGCCTCTCGTGAACGCTTTCAAGGGACCAAACAGGTGAAAGTCTGAGGGGAGTCATCACCATCCTTCTCATAGCGGCAGAGACACTGCTGGGACAACTCGACCCTCCTCTGTTTGTGCTCTGGAGTAAGCATCTTTGGCACCCACCGGCAGCTGACCTTCGAGTAGTCAAGGTCATCATGAACAATTTTGTGTGCTGTCCCAACAGATAAGCTCAAAGTCCTTGCAATGTCATCCACTGTCACCCTTCTGTCAGACTGAATGAGGTTATTGACTGATTCGATCACCTCAGGAGACCTCACTTCTGTAGGCCTTCCAGGCCTGTCTTCATCCTCAACACTGCTCCGTCCTTCTTTAAACAATTTAGCCCACTTGTAGACATTTTTTCGGCTGAAACATGTGGCACCATACACAGTTGACATTCTCCTATGAATTTCAACTGGTTTGCACCCTTCAGCAACCAAAAACTTGATAACTGACCGCTGTTCAATCCTGGAGCATGCTTCTTGGTCGGTCATCTTTGTTAATCGCCAAAACTCTCAAAGTTTTTTTTAATCTGCAAAACAAATTAAATCCATGTGAAAAAGAAGTAAAACAAAAAAGAAAAAGAAAAAAGTAAGCTTCTATCTGTATTAGAAGTCCTTATACCGAAAAATTCACCTTATTTATTGAATGACCCTCGTATATATTTACACATATATCCACATCAATTAATCAATAAAACAAGGAATCAACCAATGAATGAATGAATCAACCACCTGCCTGTCCACACACAGACGGAGATGGAAGTGGAGGTCAGGAGTACAGACGAGGACGCCATGTACCGGTCCCTGATGACCTTGCCCTTGGAGCGCCTGCCTCGCGTGCCCGTCCGCGTGTGCCAAGACCCTTAAGGAATGTTGTACCAGAACTTCCTCACCGCTCACTTCCCCAACTGCAACTGGAAGGGGAAACAACAACAGCAGCAGCTGCTGGAAACCTTGGGTGAGTGAAGAATTTTGCGAACTCGTGCGCCCGCGGACATGTGCATTGTCATGCATGCACTCCAATGTGGACAGATGCAAACGCATACACGGACTCACATTAATACGCACGCGCGCGCCTGAAAACAGTCGAATCGGGAAACGTTAGTCATGCAGATACTTCTGATTCGCCAGGTTTTCTTTGCAGATTTGATTGGCCAAGTTTACAGTGCAGCACGTTTGACTTGCCAAACGTTCTTTGCAGATATATTTGATCTGAAAAAGTTTCGTTACGTAAGGTCAATGCCAGCCATATTTTCATTGTAGATACTTTACTGGATACGTTTTCTTTGTAGGTAAATCTGATTGATCGAGTGTTCGTAGCAAATGTATTTGACTGGCAAAACTTTGGTTGCACATACGTCCTTGGCAGGATTTACTTTGCAAATACTGTTGTTTGGCTAAGTGTCTGTTGCAAATACAATTGACTGCTTAAGTTTCTGTTGGAAATACATTTGGATGGCCAAGTTGAGTTCAAAATTATGAATACAGTTGACGGCATTAGCTTCTGCTGGAATTACATTTGACTGGTCCATTTTGTTTTATTTGAAAATTTATCTAATTGGTCAGACACCTATGACTACATGTATTTTGCATATAATTTTCATTGGCCATGCTTTGGTTTGCAAATGCACTTGATTTGTCTGTTATGTTATTACGGGGAACTCACGCCTGATCCCTTAACTTTGCGCCTGAACGCTTTGAACAGATGGCAACGACTATGACAGCATCAATGAGATCACCCCCGTGCTCAGCAAGACGGCTTTGACACCAACTCCATCTCCGGTGTCTCAGACGAAAACACCTCGACGTGTTCCTCCTAACCCCCCCACGCAGAAATCGTCGTCCCTCGACGACCAGACTTCCCGCCGGACCCCTCCCCCTCTCCCCGCCAGGACGGTGTCCGAGGGGGGCGCCAGAAAAGATGGTGGGTATGAGATTTTGATGATGCCTACCACTGCTGCTGCTGCTGCTGCGGCTACTACTGCCACTACCCCACCTGCCAGGCTCAACGCTTAGCTGATACCAAAAATTGAAATGAGCATACAGTTCGGCCAACAGCAAAGTGAGCGCTGTATTATCAATGGTTTATCCACTGCAATGGGAATTTATTAACAGCGTAGTCTTTTGTGAACGATGATGGCTAAAACTAGGAGGCAAGATTGCTACTACTGCTGCAGCTGCCACTGCTATTTCTATCATTGCTGCTGCTGCTACTGTTGCTGTTGCTTCTACTGCTACTGCTGCTGTTCTTCTGAAAGAGAAATAACTATAACTCACTTGTGCAATGTCCAAAAACAAAATAACTGTTTATTCAAACACTCATAACTTATCCTGTTTCCAAGGCATCCTTATCCGTTGAGTGTATCTTGAAGAACTATTCACTCCACCGCTAAGTTTCTGAATATTTGGTTAAGACCTCATTTAGTACCTTCTGTTGATTGATCCACTTGTTTCTATTGTTCGGTTATTCACAATGTGAAATAACACATGTTAAGCAGTCTACGCCCCTGTCTCTATATATCCCTCTCAATCACACACACACACACACACACACACACACACACACACACACACACACACACACATGCATACGCACACGTATACTCTCTCTCTCTCTCTCTCTCTCTCTCTCTCTCTCTCTCTCTCAGATATTTCAGGACTCAGATATTTTTTCAGAGAGGCCTTAGCCCATTTGAAGGGGTGACGTACATACATCAGTCATGTTGATATGCATATATATCTTGTCTGAACATATGTGAAAGATTACCATCAACCAGTACAATTATACATGCTTCTGTCCATATAGTTATTCTGTCAATGCTGACAGTCCTGAGTCCTGAGTCTCTCTCTCTCTCTCTCTCTCTCTCTCTCCCTCACACACACAC
>NC_134878.1:47852751-47875251 GCF_041734735.1 Babylonia areolata
TACAGCGACGGACTTGCATGGCAAAATAGTGGTGACAAATATTATCTCCCTTACCGATACAGCGACGGACTTGCATGGCAAAATGGTGGTGACAAATATTATCTCCCTTACTGATACAGTGACGGACTTGCATGGCAAAATAGTGGTGACAAATATTATCTCCCTTACTGATACAGCGACAGACTTGCATGGCAAAATAGTGGTGACAAATAATCCACAGAAGAAACTTGTCGAGAGAGTAACCCATATTTTCATAAACATATGGCTGACAGTCCCCAGTCTCATTCAAAACTTCTCTTTTTTTACGTTCATGAATATGTTACACGAGCATGGTTATCCGACTTCACCCTTTTGGTGATTTTTAATGTATGTGAAACTGTTCGACTCAAAGTTCCACCGTGATCTTAGAATAATATATTATACAGTTGATCGAACTTTTCAAGGCTTTCAGTCCTCACTGCATGAAAAAAACAAAAAAAAACAAAACAAAACAAAAACAAAAAAAACGTCAGAATATTGGTCCACACTGGCGCAATTGAACATCGGCTGATAAGGCCAGTTACTCTGACGGGAATAGTCTTCACACCTGGAAACCGGTTCAAACCTGGTTTCAGTGCCGAAGAGCACGCGAATTTAACCCAATCAACCCCCAAGGAGCTTACAGCCTTGGCAGGTTCCTCGGCCATATTGATGCAGAAAAACGAAGAAAATATACTGAAATCGACCGTTCTTTTCCCTCCAAATTGACACATGGAGGACACATTTGGAAATACTGTAGAAGTTAGTCCCCTTTATTTGTGGTTTGTGCATATGTGACAACGTGTACCCCATTTTAATGACACAAAGTTTGACGCCCAGGCATTGCTATGTGACAACGTGTACCCCATTTCAATGACACAACGTTTGACGCCCAGGCAATGCTATGTGACAACGTGTACCCCATTTCAATGACACAACGTTTGACGCCCAGGCATTGCTATGTGACAACGTGTACCCCATTTCAATGACACAACGTTTGACGCCCAGGCATTGCTATGTGACAACGTGTCCCCAAGTCAATGACACAACGTTTTACGCCCGGGCATTGTTAGGGGCGCGGGGCTGAATGGTGGTGGTGGTGGTGGTGTGTCCATCAAGATCGATGATGACCATCGTTGTCATCCAGCTGGGGGATGGGGAGAGGGTGGTGGTGGGGTGGGGGGGAGGATGCTCATGAATCTATCTGTGAATGCGCAGATGGCTGAATAGTCCAATCTGCGCACGAAATGTTCGCTGACAGTTGGGGCAGACAAAGACAGGCATACCATTGTCAGGGAGCTTGTTTGCCGGTGACTTTCTGGCCTGCCTCTTCTGAACAGCTGATGAAGGATGAAAGGTCATTTTGGATGACTGATGACTTGCGCGATGAGTTTGTTTAAAGTGAAGAGGAGTTGCGCAACGTCGACCTCACTCTCTCGTCCGGGTCCACCAATTTCCAGTGGCAGACTAAGTCGAGACGACTGGAGGATGAGCACGGATGCAGTGGATGACCAAGATATCCTTTCGGTGTCTCATCTTGCTCTCTGCACTCCACAGTGCGTTGCTGTAACCGCCTTCCTCTCCGTTGAACCGATAGGTTTCTTCCGCAGATTCTGCCGGATCCAGACTTCGCATGCATGGGTAGACACACCCCGGGGGCCAACTGCGTGTGGCATGCACACAGCACAGTGGAGCAAGATGGCCGTTGGTGGCTCTCCTGAGCCAACGCCCTTTTATGGATCTCCATAAGGGTGTCTAGCCACCCGCCTCACCAGTCCCGGAAGGGAGCGGTGGGAGTGCCGGTTTAGTCGCCGGCAACCCGACCCAGGGGCTGAATGAGTCAACGGGAGGCCGATACGTGCAGCATTTTCACTGAGTAAGCGAATAAAACTTGCTCTGTGCAGACATCATTTGGCCATTTGGCATTTACAATATCAACCAAATTCACGAGATCAATCATTTGCGTGCACTGGCATAGCTCATCTTCCTGTATGCAAGACATGGATCTCACAGAAGAATCCAAGCCATAGAAATGAGGCGTTGTCGAAAGATACAAAACATCAGTTACACTGATCGTATCACCAATGTATATGTGCGCCAAACCATCAAGCATCATCCGAAATCAGGAGAAGAAGAAAAAAAACCGACGTTAACCAGCCGCCGTGGCGAAGTGGTAAGCATCGCAAACTGACGGCTAGGAGGACGTGGGTTCGAATCCCAGCGGAGGTGGGTTTTTCGGCCCGCGGCCCGCTCCTAACCCAGAGTTGAGTGTGCTAAGGGCTTAAATGGGGAGAATGGGATGACACAGTCGAGTATCACCCACTTCACGGATGCGTCTTTGGGTGTGTTGCTCTAATTACCTGACCAACACAGCAAGTGTCTGTATCTCTCGGGCCTGGTTGACGCCGGGATATCATTATGACAGGAAGCGTTGAGTACAGCCTTGTCACGTAGTCTCAAACTAAAGTGGACCTCCATAGCAACATCGTCACAATCATTGTCATCCTTCTTCTCTTTCACCATCAATATAAACAAGAAAAAATCCCAAAGTCTGTGGCCTTTAATGCCCTGCTGTCATGGTGACCTCAGTTTAGATACCCACCCCCTTCCGTGCTTGGGGTGAGTCCTGTCAATGTCTTCAGTGTCGGCAGATTCATGGGGGGCTGTTGTTGGAGGGACGTGGTGGCGGTCACCACTCTGGTGGGGACGCTCACTCAGTCTGGCTCCGCGACTCAGCCATTATTGTCGTTAGCAGGGGGCTTAGTAGATGGTGTCCTAAGTACGTTAGATCAGAACAGGCACCACTGAGCACCACCGAAGTGACTCAGCAGCAGTGCAGGGTCTTCTCTGGTGTGTGGCCACCTGACGACCTAACATCGATGGTTCCCTGTGGACTGCCGACGCTGGGGCCATTGACGGACAAACCCGGGTGTGGCTGTGTATGGGGGACTCGAAATGAGCGGCGTGGGAGTAATGCCACTGAAACGGTGCAGATGACGGGGCAGCAAACAACAACAACAACAACAAAAACAACAACAAAACAAAACAAACCAAAAAACCGACGTTGTTGAGGACACGCAGCAAGATCCAGTGGCCTGGCTAACATTCCTCCTGAGAACTGTTGGGTAAGAGAGACTGAGAGAAGACAGAAAAAACAACAACAACGATGGACTGATAACACTGCAGAATGAACAGGGAAACCATTTGCTGAGATCCTGGCTTTGGCACACGACCGACATACCTGGAGGATACTAGTGAACAGTTCTTCTGTGCGGTGACCCAGCCACTCTTCACAGAGCTGAGGGTGAAGAAGAAGATGTATTGAATTGTAAATCATATCGCTTGTTCACGGAACAACTGACAATCGGATATTGTTGGTTTAAATTTTTGTCCACTCTGCCTTTCCACATGACCGTTACGCGTAAGTACATGTGCACACTAAAGAGTGTGTGTATACGTACATGCACACACACACACACACACACACACACACACACACACACACACAAATATGTATATATATATATATGTGTGTGTGTGTGTGTGTGTGTGTGTGTGTCTCTGTGTGTGTGTGTGTAATTAGGACCTTATATGGTGTGACTTTGTTTTTAAGACGTCGGCTCCTACACACTGTCCCTTTCATATAAATGTCTATTTGTCAGAATATGAAACAAAAAACAAAAAAACAATCAAACAAACAAAAAAGCGAACGAAAAATTTTCATAACAATTTCTTTACTATCCCATGTTTAAGGAGTACGTGCAATTCGACAACGGCGACGACGGTTATGTGGGCGCCCTCGGACTGAGCGCGCCGATATCCATCCAGAAAGACAGGGAACGGAGCCCGGGGGAGAAGACAGCGTGCAGTTCTCAAAAACCAGAGAAATACGAGGAGAAAAAGGACCTGAAAAAGGCGTTCGAAGAAGAGAAAAAAGGGGCGAAAAAGGTGCTCAAAGGAAAGAAAAAGGGGTCGAAAAAGACAGACAAACAGGAGCAAAAAGGCGAGCTGAAGCATCTTCGCAGGATGGCTGGACAAAAGACCGCTTCCGTCAAACCGACACTGCAGGTTCAGCCGATGTCAACACCTATGTCACCAACAGGGAGACCGCCAATGCTTCCCCCTGTCAATCTCAGCTCCGAAGAGTCAGGTACCAGAACGCGCGCGTGCGTTTCTGTGTGTCCGTGTCTGTCCTTATCTGTTGATTGTGGATTTGTAATATTACTGAACTTAGAAAAACAACAACAACAACAACAACAACAACAAAACACCGTTTCAGCAAACTTAATGTGAGCCTGATCCAACCTTACTCACCCGCTGTTTTTCCTTAAAATAAATTTCATTTCTTTCTCACGTGACACGTTTTCAATAAAAGCAAAATTCTTCTGACTCCCATTCATCGATTCATTCATTCATTCATTCATTCACAAGTCCATCATCCTAACTGAACTTCACTGTTAGTTCTTTACAGATCAAAAACGGTACGGTTGTTTTCTGACTTAAAAAATCAAATAAATCCTCTTCATTGAACAACTTCAAGGGGGAAAAAATGTACGTTGTGGAAACACATCAATGGAGAAACAGGAATGTAAGGAAATTACCATGCCCCCCCCCCCCCCCCGCCCCCCTCAACCCCCCCCCCCCTCCCCGCTACTTCCCCCACCCCCACCCCACCCCCACCCCCAAAAATCCATCTACTTAAAAAAAGATAAATAAAAAGGACTTGCCACACTTTCTTACACATTACAATCTCGCAACTACAAGAAACTGCATGGGAACAAATACGCTTTATCCCAATGCCATGCTTCCCCCCACAAAGTGCAATAAAGCGTAGTATTGCGAGGAGCATAACATGTTTTCTTTATATATATATATATATATATATATATATATATATATATATTGTTCACATCGGGGCCCGTATTCAAGACAAAATTCATTTAGCCTTCAGGCACATTACTTTTGACATGGTAGGGACTTGCGGGTACAGTTTAACATGAAGTTATCTTCGTATTCAAGACACGCACAGTGCACTCAGGCAGCTAATACATTGTCTGTGATTTAACATCCCGGTGATTCCCTTCTGCACATGCTCTCAGTTTTACTTCTCACTGCACACAGTTCAGAGCATTGTCGAGGAGTTCGCAAAACACGTAGGTATACTATCCGCATTGCACGCCTGTTTTCCCTCGACAAAAACAATGCTGCGAAAGGATGCGCCATGTTTACCTCTGCTTCGTGGGCAGTCACATTTGGCAGGTAAAAAAGGGTAAATTTCCTTCGGGTTTGTAGAACCGCAGGTAGGCTCTTGTGTTCTTGAATACCGCGTATTGCTTAGCCTAGGAGAGTTTGCCTTGTCTCAGGCAGATTACCCGCAGGTACACATTTACCCGCAGGCACGATGGTCTCTTGAATACGGCCCCGAGGGAGAAGAAAAGGAAGGAAGGGTAGAATGTGGCATGAAACAGATGAAGACAGCGCTTCATCCCCACATGATCTGCATGATAGGCATTATCACCAACATATAGGGACTGGGGCGGTTAGCTCTTCCAATCAGATACTGTAAGAAAGAAAAGACAAAAAAAAACAAGCAAACAAAACTGAGGACTTGAATTAAACTGTTACATGGCCACCACTGTCTGCATTCATGACGGTTGTCACGGCTCGTTGGCGATCTGCGTGCATGCCTGTCTGCATTTTTCTTCCCCTTCCCTTTTCCCCCCTTCTCTCTCCCTTCTTTCCCCCCTCTCTCTCTCCCTTCTCCTCTTCTCTCCCCCTTCTTCTCCTCTCTCTCCCTTCTTCCCCTCTTTCCATCCCTCTCCTTCACCTCCCCCTCTCCTTCATGCTTTTGCACGTGTGGCATGGCCCTTCTCCTGAACGTTTTTTTTTTTTTTTAACTCTGAGCGAGTTCAGGAATCGATCTGGTTAGGAAAGAAAGATTTCTCTGGGCGGTTGAGGCCAAGCTTTGCAGAGAGACGGGTCGCCGTTCCAGCGTGCGTGCTGTAGGGCGCCGTCGGTGAAGTAGTGGGGGCGTTTCCCTTTGTCACCCCTTCTTCTGTATTCGTCTGTTTCACTCTGGGCCAGTGACGTGCCTGGTGACAGGTTTTCTTGTGTTTTCTTCCCCCCCGTGCCGCTGCCTTCGACGGGTCCCCAGAACACAAGCCTGGAAACTTCCTCACTCCCGTTCCCACTCCCGCTCCTACTCCATACTTCCATCTACCCCTTTTCCACCTTCCCACTGTCCCTCTTGCCAACCAGCTTCAGCCATCAAGCTACAAGTGTTGTCCGTTTTCAGCTGTCAGCACGAGTTTGAACTCTGGCAGCGGGGTTGAGCAGCACTGGCGCTGCAGTTGACTGTAATTGGCAGAATTGTGCTGTGTTTAGACAAAGGTTATTTTTGGTTTGTAATGCCTTGTGTTGTAGCGTTTATTTATTTATGTATTTTCTTTGCATCACCACAGTAAAGCAACGAGCTGAACTCTTCTGTGTCTCCGTGTTTGTGTTGTCGGGACGTTAGCTAGTCTGGGAAGGGGTGGGGGTTCATGGGCAACCCCTTACGGGTTGTGACAACG
Source organism: Babylonia areolata (assembly GCF_041734735.1). Taxonomy (NCBI): domain Eukaryota; kingdom Metazoa; phylum Mollusca; class Gastropoda; order Neogastropoda; family Buccinidae; genus Babylonia; species Babylonia areolata. Next base: position 47,859,342 of record NC_134878.1, read on the forward strand.
GTTATATCATGTCTTATTGTATTTATGGCATTGTATTTTATTGATCCCTGAAACAACATGTTTTTTTTTCTGCGTGAAATTCGTGCTGCTCTCACTTTGCTGCAGTGCAGCGCTACCCTTCCTTCTGCTACAAGTGTATATATTTTCCAGTCAAAGTGGATTTTTATATACAACCCTTTTGCTGCCGTGGCGTAAAATTTTTTTTTTTTTTAAACCAACGCTAAGTGCATGTTACATACTGAACCTCGGTTTATCATCTCATCCGATCTCAAACACTTTTATTCTGTGGAACAACATGAAAACATTGATTCTGATACATTAAATTACACGCGCGCGCGCGCGTGCGCACACACAGAGAAGCACACACGCAGACGCAAACACCAAGGTCATACCGAACTCTGTCGTATCTAATTTATGTATCTTGTCGTTTCTTTGTCAAATCGTAATGTAATCTTTGAACTGTATCCCGTCGTATCGTATTGTATCATATTGTAATGTAATTGTGTCGCATCATACTGCATTCCATGCCATTCTGTACCACAACACTGTGTTTCGTACAATCCAAAACAGATGACGACAACTACGACAGGCCCATGACCCATGGTTTACCTCTGCAAACGATGACCTGCAAACAGCTGTGCGCCCGCCTCCGGGTTTGCGGCATGAGCAGTCTGGCCGACGTGTGCGCGAACGAGCTTCTGGATGGTGACTTCTTCTGCGAACTCTCCGAAGAACAGCTCCGGAAGCCACCGTTTTGCCTGACTGATTTCGATATCAACCCCAAGCTGAAGAGGGTGAAGAGTGGTTGGATTCCCAAATGATGTGTGGGGAACAGAATAGTCAGCATCAGCCTTCTGCTCGAGCTTTCTGGCAAAAAAAAAGAAGGAATTTACATCTTCTGTTTGTTCTTGTTCTTCCTCCTTCTTCTCTTCCTGTTCTACTTGTTCCCCTTGTTCTTCTTCTTCTTCTTCTTCTTCTTTTTCCTCTTGTTCTTCTTGTTCTTCTTCTTGTTCTTCTTCTTGTTCCTCTTCTTCTTGTTGTTCCTTTTATTCATGCTCTTGTTCTGCTTCTTCTTGTTGTTGTTTCCCTTCTTCTTCTTCTTTATGAAGGATTGAAACATACACAGGTTGAAGCAGAAGTTGATCAGGCTGAGCAAACATTCATGGACCCAAATGAGAACAAGAGAGGCAAGGCCTTCAAGACTCACTTGTGATACACTTTTAAAAAAATCCAAGCTTTTTATGTATTGAGTATAATTTCAAAATGTAATGTTTACGATGAGAAAGATCAGTTTAAAGCAAATTAAGTCCCCTAGCATTGATTACAGAGTAAATTCCCTTCTTTACTGTCTGCACCAAAACGTTTGCAAAATAAATAAAACGTCCATGCTTAGCAAAAGAAGTTCCTGTTTGAACAAAAAATGTTAATAATGACTGCTCATGTTGTTGTGTCAGAATATCAGATCAAAATGCCAAGTTTAGAGAATACAAAAAAATATAAATATAACAGTAAATGCAGTTTGCATATAATTAGGCTTCATTTTTTAAAATATTTTTTGTGCCCATCCCAGAAGTGCAATATTGATTTAAACAAGATGACTGGAAAGAACTGAATTTTTCCTATTTTTATGCCTAATTTGGTGTCAACTGACAAAGTATTTGCAGCCGGAGAAAATGTCAATGTTAAAGTTTACCACGGACACACAGACACACACACAGAGACAACCGAACACCGGGCTAAAACAGAGACTCACTTTGTTTACACAAGTGAGTCAATGAAAACCATGCAGAGGATTGGACCATGAACTTTTGGGCGACGCCCGCCATTGTGAGCTGGTTAAGTTGGGTTGGGCTGAGTTGAGTTGCATTGTGCTGCGTGGCTTTGAACGGAAATTGTATAGCATTGCACTGAATTGTGCTGTGTTGTTTTCGAGGTATCGTAGTGAATTATCTGATGAACGATTCTCATCAGTGTGTTGAAAATATATATCAAAATAGTGTTCTAATAGGTTATATTTGAACAAGGCCAAACTGGATTTAGAAGCGATTTTGCAACGTTTTTACACGATTTTACATAAGTGGTGTTACTGATATTATGGCCGTCAATTAAAAAAAGAGAGAAAGTTAAACACACACACACACACACACACACACACACACACACATATATATATATATATATATATATTAGTGAGAGAGAGAACTCAGAACTGTTTTATTGTAGAAGGTCCTCTGACCCATTACAATGTTGAGCACACACACACACACACACACACGTGTGCGCTCGCACTCGATTTTATGGAGAGAGAGAGAGAGAGAGAGAGATTGCATTATGCTTTTCTTAGACTACGAAAAAAACCCTTTTACCAATATCAGGAATATGTTTTGATGGCAACAAATTGTGATGTGGATCGATAAACATTGCATATGGTTCTAAACATATATGCTGACGACAAAAGTTGTCCTGGGGTGGGGGTTATTCTGAGGCATTGCACTGGTCAGAATGTAACAGGCTATCAGTTCTGGGGTGAGGTTATTGTTTACTCATCTAGTGTTCAAGGGTTGTTTATTTATCATTTTTTTCTTATCCTTCATACAAACCCAAACGCAGAGATACAAACCGGACTTTATTACAAATTAATGCACAATTGTTTTCACTTCTCTCCGAATTGTATTTTTACCAATATATTCTTCTTCTGCTTACGTGGGCTGCATTACCCACGTTAACATGAAGCCTATACACATGATCATACGAGCGGACTTACTTATAAATATGCTTAAACAGAGAGAGAGAGAGAGAGAGAGAGAGTATAGAAGCGAGCAGACAGAGACAAAATAATCTAGACTTGTCACTCGGTGCAATGCGCTTGACCAGTGTAACGTTACTCGAGGAAAACTATTCATGTACTGGCAAACAATTGTTTGAAGAACAATGAAAACTGAAGAATGTATTTCCTGCCTTCCTTTTCCTCAACCATTCACTTCTCAGTTGTTCAATGAGAACATCCTTAAAAACCAAACAAACGAAAAACAAAACAAACAAAAAAAAACAACAACAAAAAAACCCAACTTGATTATGGACTCAGATCTTGGTCCTTCAAGTGCTCAGTCCATACTAAATGGTAACAAATCACCTTTTCAACTTCATTTGTGCTTGACCAAAAGACAAGGATCGATCGATCATCTACAGTTTCTTCTTCTTCTTCGTTCTTGGGCTCCAACTCCCACGTTCACTCGTATGTACACGAGTGGGCTTTTACGTGTATGACCGTTTCTACCCCGCCATGTAGGCAGCCATACTCCGTTTTCGGGAGTATGCATGCTGGATATGTTCTTGTTTCCATTAACCCACCGAACGCTGACATGGATTACAGGATCTTTAACGCTTTACCCACAAGGCGCTGTTACCGAGTTTGTTCAAAACTTTATTGCGGTCCATAAATGTGATGCATGGGAACAAAATACAGTTTGCTTCGGTTTCAGTTTCAAAGAGGTGTCAAAGTGTGCGAACTGATCCTATACGCTACACCACATCTACCAAAAAGAAAAAAAAAAAGAAAAAAAAAAAGCGGGCAGCAAACCCTGACCAAAGCATAGACCTAACGCACTGGTCAGACCTTATAAACCTATAGTAATGCAGTTGAACTTGACGATGGGTGGGTGGGTGATCTTGGCAATCAACTTTGCAAAATTTCGTGTCTTAGCCTGGACGTGTCCACTCTCAGTTCGAGTCTCTCTCTCTCTCTCTCTCTCTCTCTCTCTCTCTCTGTGTGTCCACTCTCAGTTCGAGTATCTCTCTCTCTCTCTCTTTTTCTCTCTCTTTGTCCACTGTCAGTTCGAGTCCCCCTCTCTCTCTCTCTTTGTCCACTGTCAGTTCGAGTCCCCCCCTCTCTCTCTCTTTATCCACTGTCAGTTCGAGTCCCCCCCTCTCTCTCTCTTTATCCACTGTCAGTTCGAGTCCCCCCCTCTCTCTCTCTCTCTTTATCCACTCTCAGCTCTCTCTCTCTTTGTCCACTCTCAGTTCGAGTCTCTCTTTCTCTCTGCCCCCCCCCCCTCTCTCTCTCTCTCTCTTTGTCCACTCTGAGTTCGACTCTCTGTCTGTCTGTCCGCTCTCACTTCGAGTCTCTCTCTCTCTTTCTCTCTCTCTCTCTTTGTCAACTCTCAGTTCGAGTCTCTCTCTCTCTCTCTCTCTCTCTCTCTCTCTCTCTCTCTCTCTCTCTCAACAGTGAATTTGTTTGGCAGGCTCGCGTTCTCATGTGCGGACGCAAGTGATGGACTGTGCGACGATATCACAGGTTCGTGAAGAGAAGAAAAATTATACTGTTACCTTCTTGCCATCGTATAATTAAAAAAAGGAACACAACATAATGGAGTCATCTACAAATGAAGCATTCACACATTTACTTCAGATGATGGACTGGCGATTTAACCAAATGATACAAATGATGAATTCACATTCCCGGAACATTGGCAACACTCTCAGCTGCAGTCTGGAGCAACTACACAGTGCCATAGGGAACATTAATGCTGAGATCCATACGATGAAAAGGACATGTGAGAGAGATAGAGAGGAAGTGAAAAGAGCCACAGACGACATCGCAGTTCTGAACGAAGACTGGGAATTGTTCGATCAACGACTCAACAAGTTAGAAGAACTTGTTGATCTCAACGAAGTGGACTTGAAATGCTGTAACCTGAGGTTCATGGGAGTACCAGAAGGAGGTACCTACTCTTTTCCAGCAGTTGATGTAATATTCGACATCCTGAACCAATATTCCTATGAGCGAAGCTGGTGTCACAGAGACATCAACAGGGCGTACAGAGTGGGGGAGTGGCGTGACTCTTCAGATCATCCGAGGCCTATTGTTGTGCAGATGCACAGGTGGCAGGACAAGATGGCAATTCTGCAAGATCAAGACCTGAGGGAAGCACTACGCGAAGACAACATCAGAGTGGCCTCAGAGCTGACCACGAGACAAAGAGGGATGGTTGACTTCCACACCAAGCAAGGGAAAAGAGCCTACTATTAGAAAGGCAAACTACAAGTGGTGGAAAAGCAAGAATATTTTGGAGGCAATGATTATCCGGTGAGAGGCTCTGCTAACAGACGTTTTGATTACCGACAAGAAAGAGTGGCAGACTACCAAGATACGTGGTCAAGAGCTGAAGCTCACAAGGATGGCGGGTATTCTAATAACGGTGGAAAGCAAGGGACATCTGGTGATGCTAGATTCAGACGAAGGTCAGCGGAGCCCCGTGTAGTTCCTGGCAACAAAACTTACAGCCAGGCTGTCAGGAGTGGACGTCCAACACAAGGGAATTCTGAACATGATTATTACACATCAAGAAACCACGCACGCTGGGAGAGACGGCAAGTACAAAACCCTTCAGAATGGGACAGCCGCAGAAGGCAGAACTCTATCTTTCGTGGTTCGTCGGGGGCAGAACACAGGAGAATAATTGTAAAGATTGGGGAGCAGAAGCGGACCTACTCACGGCCAAAGGAACAAACAAACAGACAAGAAATAACTGACCACAATGGTGTCAGATCAGGAGTAAAAGTCAACGAGTACTCTGAACCACAGCATGAGACTACAACAACACGCACACGCGTATATCAGGTCAGTGACGTTAGAGATGCAGGGGAAGAGTCTCACGTCGACCAGCTGTCGAACTGTAATACAGTACCGAATCCAGACCCACCATCTGGCGATGACGAGGAAGAGCAGGAGGACGACCCAGAAGTTTCCCATCAGTGTCCTACAACAGGTGACCTGTCACAAGTCCACAGAGAGTCACCGCCATCTTCAGTCAAAGATCGTCAGATAACTACGGACGACCAGACAACGGGGCAGTTAGTGTCGACAGAAGTTCACGCAGCGGCATCAGAGTGGACGGCAGAATCAACAGGACCAAGCTACGGGGCTGTCATTCCTCTCGGGCAGTCAGATGCAGTGGAGCACGGTCACGCCCAGTGTGGAGAAGACTCAGGGGATCAGCCTCTAGTAGACACTGAGCATGGACAGGTAAAGGCCAGGGCAGAAGACGCTGTCAAGGATGGCGTGTCGGACATACACAGCCGTTCTCAGGCCAAGGTACAGACCAACGCAAAGGAACAGAGGCCATCCAGAATGTCAACACGGGCAGGAACCACCAAACAACGTTCAGGCAGCCAGGGCAATATCAAGGAGGCGTTCAAAAAGGCCAAAAACGGTGGTGGTTCTCATAGCAGTGATAGAGGCGGAGAAAGACAGGCAGCTTCTCCTGCGTGTTTTAGGGACAGCAATTAGGGGTCAGGCCGGGCATCAACTACCTCATGTGAATTAAGAAATACATGTCAAACTGCAAAACTGTCTGAACCTACTTTAAATGTAAATGTTAAGTCGAGTTGGTGCAATGATCCAAGCATGTGTCAAATCATCACATTTCTAAATTATAATGTTTGTGGGCTGATTGGGAAGTTGTCTAATCAAGATTTTGTAGATTATATAACCGCTTATGATTTCATTACATTGATTGAAACTTTTGTTACGGAAGATATCGATTCAACTATTTTTAAAAATTATGACTGTTTTATCTCCAAAGCGACAAAACTCACGAAGCAAGGGAGGCATTCAGGAGGAGTTATGGTGCTTGCGAACAAACGTTTTTTCAAATTCATCTCCCATGTAAAAACCGATCAAGATAATGTCATTGTATTAAGAATGTCTAAAGAATTGTTTGGGAGCGAATGTGATGTCATGTTTATTTCATCTTATATAAGACCATATGATTCCAATTACTGGAAAAACAATCACGGTGGATATGGTGTAGAAATAATTGATGAATGTATCATGTCTCTACACGAAACATATGGTAATTTTCATATTCTTCTCTCTGGAGACTTTAACGCTCGCACTGCAAACAAAAACTATGAGCCAACAGAGGACAATTTTGAGAAGGTAAGCAGCAATGTTACACTGTTACATTTGCAGATGAAAATTCTGACATGGACAATAATCATGTCAAGAGTTGACCTTTACACAAAGACACATAACTTTGCGAAGGTTAAACACATATTGCTGAGGTGAATGCCTAGATCAATTGTCAGTTTAAACTATTTCATCCCCATGTATTTCAAGGACCTCAGGACCACAACGAAGACATGCACGGACTGCAAGGATCCTTGATATGATCGGTCGACGCTTGTCTTCTGGTGAAGCACAGAGGAAGTTTAAAAGGTGTTCTGTTACAATTCAGTTAGGACTTTACCTTGATTAAATGAAAAATAAGATCCGAGTCCTTAACCAAGTGTGTCCGTTATGGGATGTCCTCACTGTTGACTGAGAACTGAACAGTGGAGAAGCAAAACAGTGGGCGGGAAATACATTCCTCAGTTCTCATTGTTGTTTAAACCACTGCATGCATGTTCTTGGATTGTCTTTTTCGAGTCACGTTACACTGCACTCCAGTTAAGAAAACCCTTGTCCTGTGTGACAAGAAAAGTCTACATTATTTGTTTCTCTGTCTGTCTGTTTGTCTGCACCTCTCTCTCTCTCTCTCTCCTCTCCTCTCCTCTCTCCATCTGTCTAATGTTTAAGGCATATGGATATATTAGTCCAGTCCTGTAATTATGTACAGAGGCTTCGAGTCAACGTGGGTGTAGCAGCCGGAAGGTGGCAGAATGGTTAAGAGGCTTATCTGTCAATAAAGTGTCCGCGAGGGCCAGAGTTCGATTCCCACTCTTGCCCTTTCTCACAAGTTTGACTGGAAAATCAAACTGAGTGCTTAGACATTCGGATGAGACGATAAACCGAGGTCCCGTGTGCAGCACGCACTTGGCGCGCTGAAGAAAAAAACATGAAGTACAAAAGCGTTATCCTCTGTCAAAATCTGGAGAAGAAATCCACTCTGATAGGTACACAAATGTATATCAATACACTCAAGGCCTGACTAGCCCATTGAATTATGCTGCTGTCAGGCATCTGCCAAGCAGATGTGGTGAATTGTATATGGATTTGTCGGGACGCAGTGACGCTTCCTTGAGAAACTGAAGCTGAAACTGTTTCAGCCGACATGAGCAGAATAAGAATATCCAGCGTGGAAAGAGAAGGAAAACACTGTGCTTTAAGTTGCGCTTATGTCCGGTTTGTAGCTCTGCGTTTGGGTTTTTGTACCATGGACAATAAAAAAGGGAAAAAAAGAAAAGAAAAGCCATTGAGCACCAAAGCCTGGTTTTAAAGATGGAGGGCAGAGACAGGGATGTTTAATGCAATAAACGGCTCAGCCAATTCAGTGGGATACAATAAAGGGGGTGGGGGTAGGCTGTTGTGATTGGAATAATGGTACAATCAAACCCAATTTATTGAGATCAATACAAAATAAGCAGATACAGTTCAAGCAACAGTGTTTAAAATCTATACAAGACGAACAGGGACATTTAAACTAACAGTGTTCAAAACATATACAAGATAACCAGGGACATTTAAAGCAGCAGTGTTAACTCACTCAGTACGGCCAGTCCTCTCTTCTCCTCTACACAGACCCCTCGGATGTCCAGTGGGTGACTCAATGGCCCAACCTTTAGCTTCCGTCGTCAGAATTGTGGTATTCTTTGTCAACATTCACATCTTCAGTATAAGAGCCTTCCACTTGCAATATTTTGATGATGGTAATTGGGGTGAAACGCTGTTAACGTCGTCTCTTTCGCCGTTCGTATGGAGAGAGTTAAAAGTCTAATCAGTAAAACAAGACGAGGGCAGGAAAATTCGTAATGCACATCAATAGCACATGGCCCCATTAACAAATCACAGTGAAGTGACGGGGTATGGAGGGGCCGTACCATATGTCATGGACAGCACAAGTCCAAGTTATAACTGGATGCAGGGATATTCACTGCAGTCGCAACAATTTCTCACCCAGTTAATAAAACATAAGAAAGGAAGAGGTACTTGATAAAACACAATGAAAGCTGAGATGTCGAATATTAACTCACTCACTACGGCCAGTCCTCTCTTCTCCTCTACACAGACCCCTCAGATGTCCAGTGGGTGTCTCAGTGATCCAACCTTTAGCTTCAGTCGTCAGAATTGTGGTATTCCTTGTCAACATTCACCTCTTCAATGTAAGAGCCTTCCGCTTGTAATATTTTGATGGTGGTAATTGGGGTGAAACGCTGTTAACATCGTCTCTTTCGCCGTTCGTATGGAGAGAGTTAATGAAGGGATACAAGTCTTATAAAGATTCAATTTCGGCACAAGCCTGATTGATGAACAACAAAAAAGAACAGATGGTGGAAATCTCAGCTGAAATATAATAAAAACAGGGATACAGCAGTCATGGAACAAATACAGTATAAGTAAATATGCTCAACACACTATGGCACAGGTCCACTTCACGAATACTTCCTAAATGATGTTTAGAAAAAAAACATTGCACACAAAAAACAAAACCAAAACAAAAAAATTCCCGATGACTGCACTCTGAAAACGCAACCTCACCGGGAAATTACGGCCCGAATTTTATATACGGGGCTTCGGATTGTGGCATTAAATCAACAGGTACAGTTCAGTACAACATAACAAAACTCTGCACAACACAGTACAGTACAACACAACACTACGTAACGTATAATAACACAACGCAACATAACGCAACGCAACGCAATGCAATACAACTCAATTATGTATAATCAGTGCAACGTAATGCACGACAATACAATGCCATACAATGCAATGCAATACAATAGCCTTAGAATCAACATAATGCACGACATTACAATGCCATACAATGCAATGCAATACAGTAGCCTTAGAATCAACATAATGCATGACATTACAATGCCATACAATGCAATGCAATACAATAGCCTTAGAATCAACATAATGCATGACATTACAATGCCATACAATGCAATGCAATACAATAGCCTTAGAATCAACATAATGTCATCCAACACGGTATAATGCTATCTTATGCATTTCAATTAAGACATCTCAAGGAATTTATTTCATGTGTAAATTTATCTTTCTATGAATCTATCTATCTATCTAGACAGACAGACAGACAGATATGACACAAACAACAACAACATAAAAAAACAACATCTTGTTGTAGTTTATCTACGGATTACCAAAATGTGGTTTGATTAGGACTTAATCATATTAAACAAAGATTCTGAAATACCGTTGTTCTGTTGTTCTTAGTTGGACAAAGGCACATTGAATAATTGAATCTCTCCCTCTCTCTCTTAGTTTTAGCAATATTCTTTTCCTTACACACACACACACACACACACACACACACACACACACACACACACACACACACATATATATATATAAACCTGTTTTTGTCATGTTGTAATTATGATAAACATTTTAACCATAATTGTGACAATTCTGGAATGTATGTTGAAATCAAGCCACTTTGTTTTAAATGTATATATTGTTCATGCCACAGAGATGTTCTAAATGTATCCATACAAACATATCACATAATAAGTTATGGCACCAAGAAACAAAATGAATATGATCAAGATAATATCACAGTCCTGTTCACTCGTATTCATTTTCCTAAGCTTATCAGCGACAGTGCTAACCCATCCATATCATCTGATAAGCGGTCTTTCATGTTGCTGAAAATGTGCAAATGTCATCGTGGTAAATTTACCCCTTCTCTGGCCCAAACATTTGTCCTGAAAAATAACTTTTTAAAGTCGAGAAACCCGCAATTTCCGATAAACATGGTTGTTGTTTTTTTTTAAAATGGCGTCAGAATACATGTTTATTATCACTTGCAATATTTTACTGCCTATTTAACAACACAGCAATTTCTCTTTTATTACCGTGGGTTCTTCTACGTACGCAAAGTGCATGCTATCCATAGGAACTCGTTTTATCGTCTCATCCGAATGACTAGTATCCAGTCCACCAAACAAGGTCCAGTGGAAGGTGGGGTAGAGGAGGAGGAGGGCGTTGGGGGGTGGGGTGGGGGGATTCCGGTAAGTGTGGGATCCGATCCGATCCCGTGAACTCAGACTATCTCCCTTCCTTACTTGGCGGACGCGATGCTACAGGGCCACCGGTTCACACAATGGTATCTCACATTTTCTGAACACTCTCAGTGCCTGAAATTTTCGTCCTTTAATCCCAGTACTCCCGTCCCCCGTCCCAAATGAACAGTTTGAAAATGTTCCTCTTTTTATTGCTTCCTCTGTGTGTGTGTGTGTGTGTGTGTGTGAGTGTGTGTGTGTGTGTGTGTGTGTGTGTGTGTGTGTGCTTTTATAGGCTTCGTTAATTTCAATATCTTTTGGCGATAAAATGGACACAATATATTTGGTCGTGTCCAGAGGTAATCCTCGTTACTGTGTGTTGCGGTCGTAAATGGGCATGAGATTCTTTACAAGGTGGTCAGTTGTTTGTCCATGTTTTATTTGGTTTTGTATTTGGATGCGGTTGTTTGGTAAGTAGGTGGGTTTTTGGGTTTTTTTGTTTGTTTGTTTGTTTGTTTGTTTTAAATACGAATCAGTGAACAAAACATTTCTGTCAGCCCTGATATGGTTCTGTTGTTGTCTCGTTCGTCATTTATCAGATGGATTACCCCGTCTCCTCGACAAAGGCGGTAGTACGTTGCAGGTCCTCCAGTCCTCCGTAGAGCTTCCGGGCTGCTGGGATTGGGTCGAGCCAGGTTTTCTCTCGGAACGCTTGGTGGAGCGGGCAGGACTGCAGCAGATGTTCTGTTGTCTGGCTGCCTATTCTGCAGGGGCACTGCTCTGTGTCGCCGATACGGAGTTTCGTGTATAGGTGGTGTTTCAGGCGGTTGTGGCCTGTCCTGAGCCTGAAAATGGCTACATGCTCTCGACGAGTCAGCGGGTAGTACGGGTCTGCTCTGTTGTGGTATGGATGATGCTGCTTCCACTTGTTCTGCAGCCTGGCCTTAATGATGGTCCTGGATTCAGAGTAGTTGGTAGACCTGTCCATCTGCTCTTTCGTAGTGCCTTCCTTTGCCAGGGAGTCAGCATATGGTTCTGTGTGATTGGCTGGTCTGAATAATCAAAAACCAAAAACAAAACAAACTAGGAAATAGGATTGCTTTGTTCAGTCTGATAATCACCATATGTTTATTTATTTGTTTATCTATTTTTTCGTTTTTATCTAAAATTCATTTAATCATTTATCTGTTTATTTATTTATTTATTTGTTTCTTTCTTTATCTATTTATCTATTCATTTATTTACTTATCTATTCACCTGTTCGTGTATTTATTTGCTGATTGGTTGATTGATTGATCTGCTTATGTATCTACTGATTTAATAACTGAATAATTGGTTAATTTGTCATTTACATATCTTCTATTTTGTTTACCACAGGCAAACCAGGGATGGTGTTTGATTCGGATGATGAAGACCTGGAAGAGTACAGCAGTTCAGAGGTATTATCTCCCTTACTGGTACAGCGACGGACTTGCATGGCAAAATAGTGGTGACAAATATTATCTCCCTTACTGATACAGCGACGGACTTGCATGGCAAAATAGTGGTGACAAATATCATCTCCCTTACTGATACAGCGACGGACTTGCATGGCAAAATAGTGGTGACAAATATTATCTCCCTTACTGATACAGCGACGGACTTGCATGGCAAAATAGTGGTGACAAATATCATCTCCCTTACTGATACAGCGACGGACTTGCATGGCAAAATAGTGGTGACAAATATTATCTCCCTTACTGATACAGCGACGGACTTGCATGGCAAAATAGTGGTGACAAATATTATCTCCCTTACTGATACAGCGACGGACTTGCATGGCAAAATAGTGGTGACAAATATTATCTCCCTTACTGATACAGCGACGGACTTGCATGGCAAAATGGTGGTGACAAATATTATCTCCCTTACTGATACAGCGACGGACTTGCATGGCAAAATAGTGGTGACAAATAATCCACAGAAGAAACTTGTCGAGAGAGTAACCCATATTTTCATAAACATATGGCTGACAGTCCCCAGTCTCATTCAAAACTTCTCTTTTTTTACGTTCATGAATATATTACACGAGCATGGTTATCCGACTTCACCCTTTTGGTGATTTTTAATGTATGTGAAACTGTTCGACTCAAAGTTCCACCGTGATCTTAGAATAATATATTATACAGTTGATCGAACTTTTCAAGGCTTTCAGTCCTCACTGCATGAAAAAAACAAAAAAAACAAAACAAAAAAAAACAAAAAAAACGTCAGAATATTGGTCCACACTGGCGCAATTGAACATCGGCTGATAAGGCCAGTTACTCTGACGGGAATAGTCTTCACACCTGGAAACCGGTTCAAACCTGGTTTCAGTGCCGAAGAGCACGCGAATTTAACCCAATCAACCCCCAAGGAGCTTACAGCCTTGGCAGGTTCCTCGGCCATATTGATGCAGAAAAACGAAGAAAATATACTGAAATCGACCGTTCTTTTCCCTCCAAATTGACACATGGAGGACACATTTGGAAATACTGTAGAAGTTAGTCCCCTTTATTTGTGGTTTGTGCATATGTGACAACGTGTACCCCATTTTAATGACACAAAGTTTGACGCCCAGGCATTGCTATGTGACAACGTGTACCCCATTTCAATGACACAAAGTTTGACGCCCAGGCATTGCTATGTGACAACGTGTACCCCATTTCAATGACACAACGTTTGACGCCCAGGCAATGCTATGTGACAACGTGTACCCCATTTCAATGACACAACGTTTGACGCCCAGGCATTGCTATGTGACAACGTGTACCCCATTTCAATGACACAACGTTTGACGCCCAGGCATTGCTATGTGACAACGTGTCCCCAAGTCAATGACACAACGTTTTACGCCCGGGCATTGTTAGGGGCGCGGGGCTGAATGGTGGTGGTGGTGGTGGTGTGTCCATCAAGATCGATGATGACCATCGTTGTCATCCAGCTGGGGGATGGGGAGAGGGTGGTGGTGGGGTGGGGGGGAGGATGCTCATGAATCTATCTGTGAATGCGCAGATGGCTGAATAGTCCAATCTGCGCACGAAATGTTCGCTGACAGTTGGGGCAGACAAAGACAGGCATACCATTGTCAGGGAGCTTGTTTGCCGGTGACTTTCCGGCCTGCCTCTTCTGAACAGCTGATGAAGGATGAAAGGTCATTTTGGATGACTGATGACTTGCGCGATGAGTTTGTTTAAAGTGAAGAGGAGTTGCGCAACGTCGACCTCACTCTCTCGTCCGGGTCCACCAATTTCCAGTGGCAGACTAAGTCGAGACGACTGGAGGATGAGCACGGATGCAGTGGATGACCAAGATATCCTTTCGGTGTCTCATCTTGCTCTCTGCACTCCACAGTGCGTTGCTGTAACCGCCTTCCTCTCCGTTGAACCGATAGGTTTCTTCCGCAGATTCTGCCGGATCCAGACTTCGCATGCATGGGTAGACACACCCCGGGGGCCAACTGCGTGTGGCATGCACACAGCACAGTGGAGCTAGATGGCCGTCGGTGGCTCTCCTGAGCCAACGCCCTTTTATGGATCTCCATAAGGGTGTCTAGCCACCCGCCTCACCAGTCCCGGAAGGGAGCGGTGGGAGTGCCGGTTTAGTCGCCGGCAACCCGACCCAGGGGCTGAATGAGTCAACGGGAGGCCGATACGTGCAGCATTTTCACTGAGTAAGCGAATAAAACTTGCTCTGTGCAGACATCATTTGGCCATTTGGCATTTACAATATCAACCAAATTCACGAGATCAATCATTTGCGTGCACTGGCATAGCTCATCTTCCTGTATGCAAGACATGGATCTCACAGAAGAATCCAAGCCATAGAAATGAGGCGTTGTCGAAAGATACAAAACATCAGTTACACTGATCGTATCACCAATGTATATGTGCGCCAAACCATCAAGCATCATCCGAAATCAGGAGAAGAAGAAAAAAAACCGACGTTAACCAGCCGCCGTGGCGAAGTGGTAAGCATCGCAAACTGACGGCTAGGAGGACGTGGGTTCGAATCCCAGCGGAGGTGGGTTTTTCGGCCCGCGGCCCGCTCCTAACCCAGAGTTGAGTGTGCTAAGGGCTTAAATGGGGAGAATGGGATGACACAGTCGAGTATCACCCACTTCACGGATGCGTCTTTGGGTGTGTTGCTCTAATTACCTGACCAACACAGCAAGTGTCTGTATCTCTCGGGCCTGGTTGACGCCGGGATATCATTATGACAGGAAGCGTTGAGTACAGCCTTGTCACGTAGTCCCAAACTAAAGTGGACCTCCATAGCAACATCGTCACAATCATTGTCATCCTTCTTCTCTTTCACCATCAATATAAACAAGAAAAAATCCCAAAGTCTGTGGCCTTTAATGCCCTGCTGTCATGGTGACCTCAGTTTAGATACCCACCCCCTTCCGTGCTTGGGGTGAGTCCTGTCAATGTCTTCAGTGTCGGCAGATTCATGGGGGGCTGTTGTTGGAGGGACGTGGTGGCGGTCACCACTCTGGTGGGGACGCTCACTCAGTCTGGCTCCGCGACTCAGCCATTATTGTCGTTAGCAGGGGGCTTAGTAGATGGTGTCCTAAGTACGTTAGATCAGAACAGGCACCACTGAGCACCACCGAAGTGACTCAGCAGCAGTGCAGGGTCTTCTCTGGTGTGTGGCCACCTGACGACCTAACATCGATGGTTCCCTGTGGACTGCCGACGCTGGGGCCGTTGACGGACAAACCCGGGTGTGGCTGTGTATGGGGGACTCGAAATGAGCGGCGTGGGAGTAATGCCACTGAAACGGTGCAGATGACGGGGCAGCAAACAACAACAACAACAAAAACAACAACAAAACAAAACAAACCAAAAAACCGACGTTGTTGAGGACACGCAGCAAGATCCAGTGGCCTGGCTAACATTCCTCCTGAGAACTGTTGGGT